>NW_026125327.1:0-135266 GCF_943737965.1 Phodopus roborovskii | reverse complement strand
CTCCACTTAGTAAGATTTTATTTTAAAACTGTCATATATGTATTTGAATATATATTATCAGTGACATCCAAGGCTCTCTTAATTTGGAAAGAGGAACCATAGGCCATTTCTTTCCATTCATTCCTCCTGATAGTTTCAGGATGAAATTTACTGAAATTCCCAACTTGTTAATTAAAAGATCAGTATTGAAAGAGTAGTAGTTGAATTTAAACTAAAAGTTCCCATTTTCAATACACTCTAGAGACACAGGAAAACATTAACCTCCCAGAACCCCTCAAAAGAGTTGAAAATACAGTCACATATAATTTTTTTTAAAAAAAGGGACCATACTTCACTATACCACTGTGCTAAATATTTAGCTATGATCAAGGTTTAAATCCATGGAGTATGGCTATGGTCCTAAAAACAAGACAACAAAAAAAAAAAAGAAGAAAATATTAGTATTAGTATTAATTCTTCACTTATACCACTCTAGTTTTCAATATTTACAACTATCTTCTAATACATAGGAAGTAATAAACAGAGACAAATGAACTGGTTTGATAAAAAATGGTTTTAGAAATGATTTCTGAGTGGCTATGGGGTAGCTCCAGTGAGTAAAATGCTTGCTAGGCATGGCTAAAAACTAAAACTTCAGTGGACAGAGGTCAGGACAGGCAGATCCTGGAGCTCTCACTGGCCAATCAACCTAAGTGAATGGCTAGCTCCAGGCTCAGTGACGAGGCACTGTCTCAAAAAGCAAAGTAGAAAGCAACTGAGAGAACCTGAGGTTTAACTCTGGCCCACAGGTTCATATTTAGCTTTCTGTAACCCATCCCCCAACACACACACACTGAGAAAGAGACCATGAAAGAGAAAGACTGAGGTCAGGTATACAATAGTCCCTTTGTTTTTCAGCAAGAAAAGCATCAGACACACCACCCAAAGGTACAGCTCTAATCTCTTCATTTCAGGTATCAATACTAGGCTGAAAATGAGAACTTGCTGTTTTCTGATAACCAAATGAATTAACCGTAGGTTGAAAAGGAATTTAAAATTCCCTGGAGAAACAGGGCCACGGAGAGAACTAGGATAAATTAATGTTCATTTTCTTGACTTGGGTAGTGACTACACTGCAAACTTCGGTTTATCTACTTTTCTTCAACAAAAAGTATTTTAGACAGGTGTGGTGGAGCATGCCTTTTTTCTCAGTACCTGGGAGGCAGAGACAAGTAAATCTCTGTGAGGTTAAGACTAGTCTAATTCTATAGGTGAGTTCTAATCCAGCCAGGGCTACACATGAGACCCTATTGAGTTTTCTTTTTCTTTCTTTCTTTTTTTTTTTTTTTTTATTTTCTTTATCCAAACAAGAATATGAAGTTTACAATACTTTTCCACATTGGTATATTATATCAATGGAGACATATAAAAAATGCACACACACACACACACACACACACACACACACACACACAAAAAACCTTAGGTCTAAAAAAATATAAAATTGAATTGGAAGCCAGGCACAGTGGCACATACTCTTAATTCAGCACTCTGGAGGAGGCAGAGATAGAAGGACTGTCACCAACTGAGGGTCAGCCTCATCTACAGAGTATATTCTAGGCCAACCAGGATTATTCCTTGAGACCATATCAAAATGTCAAAAGAAAAACAAAAGTTTAACTCTAAACTTAAGCACAAGAACACATACACACACACTCTTCTCTCTCTCTCTCTCTCTCTCTCTCTCCTTCCATCACTCCCTTCCTCCCTCCCCTTCTGTCTCTCTACCAACCTTTTTCCATATGCTCCAAATCGTAAGACTGAAAATGTTCTCTCAGTTCAGGGAAATTGGCTTATCTAGTCGTAGATCCTCCAATGCATTATCTGGATGTGATTCTATTACTGTCAAACAATCCCAAAAGATGCATTTAATTCTTTAATAATATACTACATTATAGGAACTTAAGACACATACACATTTTGTGTGACCAGTTGGTCGGAAATGGGGAGAGGGCAGGGAAATCCCTTATTTCTATAGCCCAGGTTAGCTTTGAACTCATGTCAATCCTCCTGTCCTCATCATCCTAGTTGTTGTTATTGTAGGCATGAGCCACCAACACCTGACGTATAAGAGTGTGTGTGTGTGTTTGTGTATGTGTGTGTGTGTGGAGAGAGAGAGAGAGAGAGAGAGAGAGAAAGACAGACAGACATAGTCTTACTTTAGCCTTGAGAGAGAGAGAGAGAGAGAGAGAGAGAGAGAGAGAGAGAGAGAGAGAGAGAGAGAGAGAGACAGACATAGTCTTACTTTAGCCTTGATTAGCCTGGAACTCATCATGTAAACCAGGCTGGTCTCAAAAATCCACAGAGAGATCTGCCTCCTAAGTGCTGGAATTAAAATGAATGCCCACCAAGGCTGGTTAGAAATCTATCATAGTTAGTTAGTTAGTTAAGTTAGTTAGTTTTTCAAGACAGGGTTTCTCTGTAGCTTTGGAACTAGCTCTGTGGACTAGGCTGGCCTTCAACTCACAGAGATCTGCCTGCCTCTACCTCCCTAATGCACCTGACAGAAATCTATAATCTTAATGGTCATAGTGCCTACTGCATTTTTTTCACTGTGTTACTGGAGTATGACTTATATATAGTAAATATGCAAAGTTTAAGTGAGTTATAAGGGTCTGGTTTTCTTTTAAGGCTATCCCAGCCTCACCTTGAACTCTATAATCTTCTTAGTACTAGGATTATAGGCATGTGTATTACTTCATCTGGCTGACTATAAGTTTTAATGAAAGCACAATTCCTTTAAAAACAGAATTTATTACTGTAACTGAGAAAGTTCCAGACTGACAAATGTATGCATAGGCAACTCCATCCTTCTCCATCATCTTCAACAGAAAGCATTACTACCTACATAGCCCTCTTCCCTAGAAGAGGGTATCCTGGATGTTTGCTTCTTTTACCTCAACATCAGTTATTCTCCACTTCCTGATCTGACTTTGGACACTGCCCTACACGTGAGAGAAACATGTTAAACAATGTGCAATTTCAGTGAGTGTTTGTAATGAGGTTATAATTTTGCCACTTGCTATGTCACTTCAGACAAGTAACAAATATCTTCCTATGCAGATATGGTAATATCAAGCATAATAAAGATTTTTTCTTAAAGAGTAAATGAAATCATTTACATAAAAGCAGACATACAGCTAACAATAAGACCTTCTAATTACCATGTTTCCTTTTACCCATTCCTAAAAACATCTTCCCTAAGCTAGAGGCTCTTGTCTTCTCTCCCTCCTTCTCCCTTCCTCACCCCTCCTCCCATCATACCACCAGAAATTTCACAGCCTTCAATCTTTGCTCCTTTAAGTTCTTCACTATCTACTTAACGTTAGGGTGATCTGTTTAAAGTAAAAAGTTTACTCTGTCACTTTCCCCACTTTTAACTTTTTGTTTTGTTTTTCAAGATACAGCCCAGCAAATATCATTTTTTTTTTTTTTTTTTTTTTTTTTTTTTTTGTTTTGTTTTGTTTTGTTTTGTTTCCAAGATAGGGTCTCTCTGTGTAGCCCCCATCTGTCCTGGAACTTGCTCCTGTAACCAGGCTGGCCTTGAACTAACAGAAATCTTCCTGCCTCTGCCTCCCCAGTGCTAGGATTAAAGGTGTGTGCCATCACAGCTCCCCCACCACACACACACACACACACACACACACACACACACTTTTAACTCTTAAATATCCCAACATCACTTGCTAAAAGATTATCCTACCTGGCCAAGTGACACTACTTCTTGTGATACTGTCATTGTTAATAGCTATTATTACTTAGAGTACTACAGGAAAATTTTATAAAATTCTAAGATTAAGATTCTAAAGGAAAAGCTGATATCAACCCTCGGCTGATGTAAGCCTGTCTATGAATGTCTCTGGTCTCATTTAACACTGTTTCTATAGGAATAGGAGTAAGGAAAAAGGCTTATCGTGTGTAATTGAACATGAAATGGGAAATCTAAGGCCAGTATGAGACTGGAACAAGACTGGTATGAAATGTTGGTATAATGCAGTGGTTCTCAACCTGTGCGTTATGACTCCTTTGGGGTTCAAATATCAGATATCCTGCATATCGGATAATTTACAACTCATAACAGTAGCAAAATTACAGTTATGAAGTACCAACAAAATAACTTTATGACTGGAGGTCACCACAACATGAAGAACTGTATTAAAGAGGTGGCAGCATTAGGAATGTTGAGAACCACTAGTGTACTGTCTGTATCAAAGTGACACGTGCACTCACTCTTGTGGTAGCCATAAATACACTACTTGAGTTAGGGAGAAAAAGAACCAGGCACTTACACAGTGGTCAAACCTCTTAACAAGATGAAGTTGTACATTACGTCTCTGATCTGCATCTATCTATAATGCTATGATATGTAAGGAAATAGCAGACAAAACCTATGGAATCAGTCTAGAGAGATGCCTCAGTGATTAAAAGCAGTGGCTGCTCTTCCAGAGGACCCCAGGTTCCATTTCTAGGACTAATGTAATGGCTCACAACCATCTGTAACTCTGGTTCTAGATGATATGAGGGCCTCTTCTGGACTCTGCAGGCACCAGGCATATACTTGGTATACAGCCATACATGCATGCAAGACATCCATACACATATAAGTAAATTAAAAAAAAAAAGACAAACTATTGAATCTGATTGTTTCTTTAAACCTGTAGCCAGAGATATACTGCTATAAATTTAGAGGCTCAAACAACCAATAGCAAGTCCCATATGCTTAACAATTTTACCTGGGTGTTCTTTTATAATAATCCTCATATAACCAACTAGTCCATATGTCCTACAGATCAAAAGAGAGGGATCTGGGAATTCCAGAGGACATCTGCTAAACGAAGTAATGTACTGTAAAGGAAGGCAAATAAGAACATAAGCAAGTGAATATATGCCAGACATGGAACTGTCTAACATAAATAAGCAAGAGTTTAATGGAAAGCAAGCAATTTCACTTGGCTGCAATCTCAAAAATGTTGAACAAGAAGGATGTAAGACCCTAATCTGTTTTATTAGGAAAAATGCTGGTAAAAACATTAAACCTTTTTGATTTGTTTTGTTTTGTTTGTTTGTATTTGGTTTTTGGTTTTTTGAGACAGGGTTTCTCTCATGTAACAGCCCTAAATGTCCTGAAATTCACTCTGTAGATCAGGCTGGCCTCGAACTCATAGAGATCTGCCTGCCTCAGTCTCCTGAGTGCTAGGATTAAAGGCATGCACCACCATGTATATATGTATACACCTACAAATCTTCCTGTAATTAATAACAATTTAACTAATTTGTATTTAATTTTCTAGGTTTTGGTATTTTTGGAAACTATGTAGTTCAAGCTAGCCTGAAACTTACTGTGTAGGCCAGGGACTGACCTCAAACACAAAAAATGAGTGTTGAGTTTACCGGCTTATAGCACCATAATTGACTTCTAATTAATATTTCATCATTTAGCAATATCTAATGTTCACTTAAAGCTCTAAATATACCCAAATATTTTACTTTTTCTTCCCTATGCTTTCAAAGCTAGAATACATACAAGAGCATCAAATTAAATACTTCTTTTAAGAATTTTAGACACCAGACAAAATATGTATACAGAAAAATGTACATAGGGAAAACTATGCAAATAAAGTAAGACTAAGAAAGATATTAACATCTAAAATTTACCTTTCAAGAAGCTGAGTTGTAACCACAACAGTAAACCTACAGAAAAATGAAGGATCATTGTCTAGAAGGTTTTCTGGACTCTAAATAAGACAAGGGGAGGAAAAATTCAACAATTTCACAAATTAAACATGGCAGGAGCAGTTAAGCTATATTAAAAAAAAATGAGCCGACAAATTAAATTCCAACTAAATGTAAGTAATACAATGACTCAAAATTTAAGTTCTGGGACTTTGAATTATTTTTAAAAATATACTGCATTATAGAAAAAACAATATATATGTATTATACCTCTTCCACAAAACTTCCAGAGACATCGCTATTTAGTTCTTGTAAGAATTCCATGGCAGCTTGAGCTCGGTTCTTTCAAAAACAAAGCATTTGACTTGAATTAGAAAGTACTTAACTACAATACAATCCCCAAAAGCTTACAGATCAAGAAAAACTGTGGAAATTTCCTAATTCCATGCATAGATGTGACAATTCTACTCCTCAGTATTTAACTGAGGTTCAAGCAGAATGTTACTCAGGGTTGAACCAGATTAGCACTACCAGAGTTCTTAAATGACCACATTATTTGCCCTCACTTTTGTGACAGGTAAATGACAAAAATAGGTGGCAGGCAGGGTTACACTGGATCAAGTTCAGACACACTCTCATAATCACCCATGTCTATAATCCCATCATTAAATAAGTGCAACTTTCATTCTGAATATGAACATGGATTTCTAAAGTTTTCACTTAAACTATAAAAATAAAGAATTTTCTGGCTAACTCCCACTTACTAATTTCTTAACCATAATACTCCATCCACTGAACATCAAAGTTATTAGGACTTAGTAAAGGACAGAGTAAAAACACAGGCAGTACTCTAAAATTCTTCAACTACCAAAAGAGATTTGCCAGATTAGAAAATGAACTATCCCTACTTTTACTCAGAGAATAAGATCTTTTAAAGTCAGAACTTTTCTAGCAGCCAAGATAAAGTGGATTATTAGATGTTCACATACAACCATACTTTGTAACAGTGATTGCTTACCTTGCCAATACTGCTTTTTTGAAGGAAAAACTAAAGGGGATTAAAAAAAAAATTCAAGATTTATATGGCTATAAAGCAAAAGTTGTTTACCATTTGTAATAATGTCTATCACATTCAAATATTAATCAATTGTATGTGTGTGTTTACTTTTCTTTACCACTGAGCTATATGCTCCCTAACCCACAAACACTATTTTCATAAAAGACTATAACAGTCTTTTTTGGAGGAAGAAAAGTGGACAGGTTAGTAAATCAGTGTTCCTCAAGACAAATTTCACAAGATGCTCTGAGAGTTCTAAGAATGAAAAAGAGAGGAAACACCATATGTTATACCACCTTCTTGGAAAGTCATAATGTACCTGATAATAAAGTTATATAGTAAAGAAATTATAACCTCCTTTGAACCATTCCCCAAACTCATTTGACCATGAAATCCACTGTCCCATTTAAGAGCTATTAACATTTCCTATAACCAACATTCTGCAGACACTTGGGAAATGCTGTAGTGAACTGTTTGCTTTGGCAAGAAATTACCAAAGATTCACTCAGGCTTCCTCCCACACATATGCCGGTCACATCCCATAGGCCTAAATTGAGGCTGCTGATGAGAATCTAGGCACAATTTTGTGGCAAGGACACATGGTTCCATAAAAAAAGAAACCTTGGGCTGGAGAGATGGTTCAGTGGATAAGAGCACTGACTGTTCTTCTGGAGGTTCTGAGTTCAATTCCCAGCAACCATATGGTGCCTCACAACCATCTCTAGTGGAATCTGGCATAAAGTCATACATGCAGATATAGTAATCATACATAAAATAAATCTTTAAAAATGGAAAAACAGAGAAACCTTATACTTAGCACATCCTACATAATCAGCCAGATAAGCTACAATAATACAACTTTTATTACTTTACAGATATCAATAAAAGAGTTGTGGATAGCAGAAACATACTATAATCCAAAGAAAAAGTATTAAAGTAATATGAACTAAATTCTGTTTTTCCTTGAATTAATGTTTACTTGCTATTTAGGGACAAATATAATGGGCTCTAAACCCTTGAGGAGAATAAACATGAAATCAAATTGGGAAAAGTTCTCAAACTCTAAATATGACTATCTCTATAGAACAAAACACAGATCACCTATAAAGAAGCATTTTTAAATAACATGGTACAATGAGAAATATACCAGACTACATTTAAAAGATAAAAATGAGAGGTACTGCTCTTATTCCTTTTTCTTTTTAAAGATAGTCTCACTGTTTAGCTCTGGCTGTCCTGGAACTCACTATGTATATCAGGTTGGTCTTGAACTCACAGAGATCCACTCTACCTCCTGAGCACTGGAATTAAACGCATGTGTCACATGTTCAGTTAACTGTTCTTGCTTATTGTATTTGATGTCCCAAACACAATTATTATACTGCACTAACATTAAGGATTTAGATAGGACTCAGAATTCACAGGTAAGAGAAAAATGACTACCACTTTGTACTAACAGCAGTGAAGACAGTGACAATGAGTTCTGTTTGTTTTTAGTTTACTTGCCAGACACTGTCCCAGCACTTCACCTTTATTCACTCACTTTTTCCCCATAACCTACACACACACACAGTCATGAGGTTCAATTAGCACTCAGGCTCATCCTGAGCGCACTACCTTCTAACAGGTTCATATGGTAAAAGAACAAGACATACTTGTTTCCAGCATCTTCTCCGCTGACCTGCTTTCCATCAATAATTGTAAATGATCCAATACCTGAGGAGACAAAAGACAAGTCAAAAACATGTTTTGGTTTGGTGTTTTGTTTTGCACTTATTGATTTGAATGTCAGGGTACTTGGCTACTGCACACATGTGGAGGCCAAAGGTCCAACCCATGGGAGTTGGTTCTCTCCTTCCAGGGGTCAAACTCAAATTGGCAAGTGAGTACCCACTGAGCCATCCTGACAGCCCAAGAATAAGTACTTTTTATGAGAACCTTAAGTTACTTAGAAAACAATCACCAATGTTATATTACCTGGTAATACCAAGTTTTTAAGAATTTCAGTTCCTGTAGCAGTTGCATTTATTAGGCAAACATGTGCAGATTCTAAAGCTTCTTGCCCATGATCACCCCACAACCTACAAAACAAAACACAAATTGAACATTAAAAAAGTTCTCAAAAATAATGACTTTCTTATTTGAATGATGATATTTTAAAGTATTCTTCTATAAAATAACATATAACATACCATAGCAAACATGTGAGATACTGAACTGATATAATTGTGAGGGTTATCTGACAATGTAATTGAAAACTTCGATCAATCATCCTTTGTATGATATAATCAGTACTATTAAGCTGTCTTTCTAGTCTTTGTTTTATTCCTTTGAAGCCAGGTAATTTATAGAACAGAAAGCCTAGGGAATATACTTATTAACATTAAAGAAAGGTGCTAACACCTTTGTCTCAGCACTTATTGTCTCAGCTTTTCAGAAAGCTGAAGCAGAAAATTATATAATGTTAATTGAAATATAAACAAATAAAATCTATAAAAATACAATAGCCAATGAACATTCTAGAATGATTAAAAAGGTGCATACATTAACAAACATGAAGGTATAATAAGAATCAGAAATACAAGTTATAACCTGATTGATACTGGCATATCATTAACAAGTTCATAATCACACACATACCATGGTTTTGGGGCCAATCTGGTCACCTTGACTCCCTGACTCCTTCACGTAAAACACATACCCAAAACAAACCCCAACCAAAAAAAAAAAATCTACTATTTTTTCTTCAGAACAGAAAACATGGGGAAGCTCAAAAGTACTATTAAATGCCCACAGGACGAAGAAAAGACTCTGACATTCTTTTCCTGCCACCATAATAAAGCCACCTCAACAAATTGCACCATTTGAGTTTTCATTTACTGAGCATCTATCTCTTCACTTTAAAGGGTCCCAGACCACACTGCTGACACAGGGCTTTTGCCTAGAAGAGCTGATCACTGAATGCCTGTCAGTTGGAGGAACAGCCTGGGAAATGGGACACTTGCTGGCCCGAGAGCCAGGCCTTGATCACTGGCTGCTACCTGCCCATCCAACTTCATTTCTGTTTCCTTCTGACCCTAAAGCCATAAGCAGTTCTCATTATACTGGATAAAATTTTGTACTTTAAGGAATGGACTTAATAAAAATCCTCTTCTGGTACCTAGTAACCTTAAATATCTTCTCAGTTTTGTTGTCTATGGTTTTATGTACACCCAAAACACAAGAACTACAAGAGTATAAAAGAATTCATAGTAGTTACAGTTCTGTTGACTTCTCTCTCTCTCTCTCTAGAAGCTTGGGAAAAAGGATGGTTATGAAAAAGCTAAATGGACCCAAGTTGAAAACCTAACTTTTTTACAAGTCTTAGTTGCCGGTATCAAAGACCTTCTGCCTTCAAGGACAGGCTCAGAACTAAGTGTCTAAATCCCTGGTGCAGTACTAATTAGGCTGTCAGTACAAAGGGAAATTCCCATCTTTAGGGACACAGTGTATCATGGGAGCTCCCGAGAGGAGAGGTGGTGGCAAGCACTTTTATAACTTCCATTGACTCAACATACAGAAGATAATAAGTAAGAAAAGGAGAGGGAAAAGAGCAAGGATGGGGAAGTAGTTGAGGGATCCACCTGATGGTTTAAATATGCCCTGTCTGTTAAGATTATTTACAAATGGCTACTGAATCCTAGAAATGCAGCTAGCATGAATTAAGACATTCTTTATGTGTGAAATACTTGATTTATAAGACAGTGTTAACAACAACAACAACAAAAAAAAAAAGCCGAGTAACTTTTTTCACAATAATTCCATGTTGAAATGGTAATACTCTGGACATACTACGTTAAATAAACATTATTTTAAAATGATTCTGGTGATGGGGTATGTAAGTTTGGCACCATGCATGATGCCCAGAGTTCCACCCTCGGCACCTAGAAAAATGGATGTGGTTCTCTCCACACGGGTAATCTCAGCTGTTGGGACAGAGGCAGGAGGATTGCTGCAAGTTTGAGCCCAGCCAGGTGTACATGGCAAGTTCCAGGACACTCAGGGTGAAAGGATGAGAGGAGAAAGGACAAAAACTTGTATTTGAGCCTGGCCTGGCAGAGAACATCTGCAATCTCAGCACCTGGGAGATAGATGCTTAAGTTCAAGGCCAGTCTGGACTGCGTAAGGCCGTTTCTCAAAATAAAGAAGGGTAGGAGGCAGCAGTAGCAAAAATTACTTCCCCGGCATTTTACTCTCCCCATCCCCAGGTCCCTCCTTTGTAGCCCAGGCTGGCTCGCAATTTTCGATCCACCTGCCTCTGCCTCTCAAGTCCTGGGATTACCAACGAGAGTCCACCACCACGTCCGGCTTCTTTTAACTTATTTCAAAGATGCCTACTGTAAAAATTATAATTGCGGACACAGATTGCTCACATGGAACTATCATTATGCATTTCTATTGACAGCGCTGGCGTGGAACAGTATCAGCCACTCGGTGCAGCACACTCGGTGCAGCACACTGCGGTAGGGATGGGATACTCCCGATCCTCTTGTTCAGTGAACGCAGGGGGCCGGCCACGACGGTGCAGACCAGGTTCGAGGAGACACCGTGCACCCTCCAACCGCACACAGCCTGGCGCGGCCCTGCAGGAAGGGGCGTCCCGGCCTTCGCCCAGCACTGTGGCCGGTGACCAGAGCCTAGAGCGCCGGCTCCCCACGCCCCGCACCGCCCGCGCGCCGCGCCGCGCCGCGCCAGGCCCGAGGGAGGCCCCGCCCAAGCCGCCGAGGCACTTAGGCCCCACAGGCCTCCGGAGAGCCCGCAAACCCGCCGGCTCGCTCACTGGGAAACCCTGGCTCACCTCAGCTGCCGGTCGTACTTCTGCTCCTTGAGTAGTTTCCCCTGTTGCGCCATTGCCGCGCCGGCCCAGCGTACAGCAAAGCCGAGGTAGTAGGTCCCCACCCACTCACTTGTGCGCAGGCGCACTTAGGAGCCTTTGGTGACCACCGCCTGCAGTGCGCCGCCAGTAGGAGGCGACGCAGCCGCACTGCGCACGCGTCACGGGGAAGTCAGGCAAACTAGAGGCTGGGTCCAGAGTAGTTTCCCTGTACCTGCAGTAACTGTGGAGAACTCTGTTTTTAAAATCAAGCCGACTTGGATTTTAATCAAGCTTACTAATTGTGAAAAATGGCTCTTTCCCGTTCCAACCTTCAGTTTGTTCACCTGTGAAATGGTCCCTTTTTTAAAATGAGATTTTGTAGCTGGGCGGTGGTGATGCATGCCTTTAATCCCAGCACTTGGGAGGTAGAGGCAGGTGGATCTCTGTGAGTTCAAGGCCAGCCTGGTCTACAGAACGAGTTCCAGGACAGCCAACGCTGTTACACGGAGAAATCCTGTGGGGGGGATGGGGGGGGTTGATGAGATTTTGTTTGTTCTCACTATGTAGCCCTGATTGGCCTGGACTCACTATGTAAACATACTGGCCTCAAACTCACATAGAAGACCTGCATCCTGAGTGTTGAGATTAAATACATGTGCCACCATGTGGGTCTTGAACTGAGATTTTAAATACAGAGAGCGTCAGACTCACACAAAGGTCTTGTATGGACAACTTTCATTATGATTCCTCTGATTCACCCATTTCTTCCCTCCTCTCACTAGGGCAAGCCCACACCTTGACCTGTTTCAAACGACAAAGCTAGCGGCTTCTATCAGTGAGGCAAACACTGATAAACCTCAGTTCTCTTCTGAGTGAATTAACAGCTCCTGAGGGCCTCCCGAGGGGGACAGTACACCAGCATAGTACCAAGGTGGCTCTCTTACCCTAGTGGGTAGATATAGGAGCCCCACCCCACTACTTCCCTCCAAGAATGTTTCCTGTGGTGGAGGGATGGAATGATGTTTTGAACAGGAAGGAGCAGTATCATCTCTTAAGAGTTCCCTCATAGCCAGGTGGTGGTGGCACATGCCTTTAATTCCAGCACTCTGGGAGGCAGAGGCAGAGGCAAGTGCTTCCCTAATAAATAAATCATTATCTTGGGTTGGTGGACTCATTTAAACCCCTCTTTGAGTTCGACGCCAGCCTGTTCTACAAAGAATCCCAGGACAGCCAGAGCTATACACAGAGAAACCCAGTCTTGGAAGAGAGAGAGAGAGAGAGAGAGAGAGAGAGAGAGAGAGAGAGAGAGAGGATGATGAAGGAGAAGAAGAACAAGAACAACAAGAAGAAACAAAGGGGGAAGAGTCCCTCGGGTAACAAATGAGAAGAGAATTGGGAAGTTTAAGAGGCAGCTGGGGCTGGCCATGAAGGTCATAAACAAGGAGAAATTTAAAACTGCAATTGCCATGTGGCACAGGATGACTGTCCTGTGGTGGCCAATGCTAAGGAAGGAGTTTATGAGCAAGTTGAAGACCAGAGGAAGCAAGAGGCTTGATGACAAGTAGAAAAGGAAATAAGAATTCCCTTCCTCTGTATCCCAATCTCTACAGGGGTCTCCAGATTAATGATTGCTAGATCCCTCCCCTCACATCCTGAGATTATTATCTCGGCCCATAATGAGACTATATCTTCACACACATGGTCTCTCCAGTCGCAAGGGGTTGCAGGGACACAAGAGGTGGCTCAGTTTGACAGTAATGTTGCAGTGCTGATAAATCCACTTCCCCTGGGCACAGTGTCAGGACTGAGTTAAGAGCACACCCTGCCATGACTTCCCTCCCAGCCCCTATGGAACCCAACTGATGGGAGAGAAGGGCATGAGGGCTTTCCCAGCTCATGACGTGCATCTGTTGTCACATTTCCTTGTCCAGTTAAACAGGTGAAACATGAGAGATAATAAAATACACTCAGGGAATGCGAGAAGGTCAAAAGAGACAGGTGAAAGTTCACTCCATAGCCTCTCATTCACAATGGCACCAGGAAAGGAAAAATCAACAAATGTGATTGAAAATGAACTGGGGGCAGGGATGAAGGGTTGTACTTTGAGAAGGATTGAGTTGTTGAAAAGATACCTCAGAGCATGCATTTCTTACAATTTTTCATATTTACTTATTTATGGGGGTGTGTGCAAGAATGTCATGATGCACCTGTGGAAGACCGAAGACAACTTGCAGAGGTCACTTCTCTTCTTCCATGCAGGTTCCAGGAAAACCCAAGTCCTCCAGTTTGATGGGAACCTTTTCCTCCTGAGCCATCTTTCTGCCTCTTTCCTTTAAGAAAAAAATATTTCTAAATGTGCATATGTGTGTGTGTATTCACATTGTAAGTGCATGCGTTACAGGTGGTTGTGAGCCATCCAGTGTGGGTGCTGGAAACTGAACTTGGGTCCTCTGCAGAGCAACATGTGCTCCTAGCTGCTGGGCCTTCTCTCCAGCCCTTGAGATTTGCTAACCTAAAAAAAAAATGGTGCAAAGGAAAAGAAAGAACTCAGAAAGTAGTCTGTCACTTTAGTCACTGAAATTAAAAGATTGAAGCAGGGCCTTTCCAGAAGCAAGCTGTACCCTGTAGGCCACAAGAAGGAGTTAAAATATTTGCATGGAAAAAAAACAAAAAACAAAGGAAGAAAGAAAGAAAGAAAGAAAGAAAGAAAGAAAGAAAGAAAGAAAGAGAAAGGAAGGAAGGAAGGGAGAAAGAGTGAAGGCCAGGCGTTGGTGGCACACGCCTTTAATCCCAGTACTCAGGAGGCAGAGACAGGCAGATCTCTATGAGTTCGAGGCCAGCCTGGTCCACAGAGCAAGTTCCAGGACAGGCTCCAAAGCGATACAGAGAAACCCTGTCTTGAAGAACAAAACAAACAAAAAGAATTAGAAACAAATACTATGACATTTCTAGCCTTACCAATTCAAGTCTGTTATTTCACCCATCCTTGTTGATCTCTACCCTGATGGTCTAGAGATTTAGGAGAAATTGATGGTCTAGAGATTTAGGAGAAATTGAAGACAGTCTATGATCTGTGAGAGACCAGCCAAGTATGAAAACAGTAACATCTCTTGTGGTGCTTGACCACTAGACCTCTCGTCTGATCTTCTCCAACAGATGCTCATTGTCTGATTATTGCCTCTCTCCCTAACCTTATAAGCAGCCTGAAGCAACTGTGGGTCTATAATGTTCACAGTCATATCCCTCATAACTGACCCCCCACTTAACATTTGCAAAGTGTCTGATAAATGCTTCCTGAATGATGGGATAAAGAAAAATACATACATACATACATACATACATACATACATACATACATACATGCTTTTATTTATGTGTCTGAACCTGAGTTTATCTGTAACACATGAGTGCAGAAACTGCTGGAAGCCAACTTCAGTTACAGAAGCTTATGAGCCCTTGTGTGGGTGCTAGAAATGGAACCTGGATCCTCTGGAAGAGCAGCCAATGCTCTTAACCACTTAGCCATCTTCCCAGATCCCACTGTATTTATTCTGTATTTTATATTATTTGGGAGCTGGATGTGATATTGCATGCCTTTAATGCAAGCACTTGGGAGGCAGGGGTAAGCAGAACTTTGTGAGTTCAAGGCTAGTCTGACCTATATAGAAAGTGCCAGGCCAGCCAGGGCTACACAGTGAGACTGTGTCATTACAAATCAGATGATTTGCAAGATGACTTAGCAAGTAAGGACACTTAATGCTGAACTTGACAGCTTAAATTTGATAACCAGAATCCACATGGTGGAAAAAAAGAACTGAGTCCATAAAGCTGTCTTCTGACTTACACACACATCTGGAAACATGTGCACGCACGCGCACGCATGCATACACACACACACACACACACACACAGAGAGAGAGAGAGAGAGAGAGAGAGAGAGAGAGAGAGAGAGAGAGAACCAAAAAAATAAACATAAAATATTTGCTTTGGTTAGCAGGATGGTTCAGCAGATACAAGTGCTCTTCAAGCCTTGTAGACTGAGCTGGATCCCCAGAACCAACAGTAGAAGGAGAAAACTGACTCCCAAAAGTTGTCCTCTGACCTCCACATACATGCCATGGCACCTACCAAAAAGCACACACAAAACAACAAATCATTAAAATGACACTTGGCAATGTGTCTATCATTTACTCTGTTAATTTCATTTCTGGACATTTATCCTAAGGAAACTCAACACACACAAGCACACACACACACACACACACACACACACACAAAGTTGGATGAATAAGGATGTTCAGTGCAATGTTATTTACAGTATTGAAAACTGGAAGGTCTACCAGAGCAATGTATGAAGAGTCAGTGTGAACTTCTTCAAGGCTAATCAAGCAGGGATGGATGTGCTTACCTAGGGCAGTAAATGAAAAGGCTGGTGACAAGGCTATATACATAATCTTGATTGCTTATGCATAGTAGAAAAGTCTGGCATGAGAGTCACTAAAATATTAGCAGTGGTGATGCTTGGGGAGTGATAGCACAGTAATTTAAATTTTCTTATTTTCTTACATGTATTTTCCTGATTCTAACAAAGTTTCTGAAGTAGAAATGTGTCTTTATAATTTTAAAAGAAACATTTGGGGTTTTAAATTCTCCAATGCACTACGCAAAAGGGGGAAAGGGTATAAATCCCAGGAACAGAGAATTGCATCTGGGGTGCCAGTAGTCACAGTTACTATCTCCTCTGACCATCTTGTGGTCTACTAGGCTCTCTATTCCAACCTTATAGATTAATTGATAAGTAAAATGTAAATTCAGACTCAAAAAGGTTAAGCTATCTTAAAGATGGTGATCCTGGGAGCATGAACAGCATTTTTGTGATCTACCTGTATCTACATTCCAAGGACCCATTACTTTACACCATATGTATATATGTATATATGTATGCACACACACACACACACACACACACACACACACACACACTTGAAGTGGGACCATATGTGGTGTGTGTGTGTGTGTGTGTGTGTGTGTGTGTGTGTGTGTGTATGTGTGTGTGTTGCTATGGACCAATGGACCAAAGAAATTCTTTTTAGTACTAAAAATAAAGACTCAAGCCTGGCCCACAAGCCCTAAGTATATAGGAAGGAGTGAAATGGAGACATTATTCTGTCTCTTGGTGTAGCATTGGGTGTCTGTTGTTTCAGTGTATATCCACAGAGAACCCTATAATATGGACAAGGCCAGGGCAATCCTGTCACTCTCTTCTAGAGCACAAACACTGTACTTTGGAGAAGGGAAGTGAGAACTGGCCAAGATTGTGTTAGGCATGGCTTTGTAAGATTCCCACACTCTCTTAATTCAGCCTTTTCTCATATTCCCACATCCTTTATCCCCCTGCACCATAAATAGTGAAAACCAGAAGCTACTGATGTCTCTGAGACCAAAGAGTAAACTGTCAAACAGATAAATTAATGTGGCCTTAAAGAGAGCATAATACTGAAACTGGAGGTGTCTGAATGGGAACACAGTGTCCCCCAAGTTGACCTGAGTAGGCTTCTAGGGCCACTATGCCTTCACTTGAAAGGACAGATGTCATTGAATTTTTCTTACTTGTCTAAATTCACAGAACTAGGGGGAAATTACTGAAAACGATGATATGCAGGAGGGACAGAATTTGGCTCCTTCATCTGGTGTAATACATGGTGTGTACTCTAATCCTTGTAAGTGCAAAGGGCTAGTTAGTAAAGTTCACTTTCCACCTGCATTTTTACCCTCCCTACTCTTCCCATCTCCAGTCTCTCTCACATCTACCCAACATTCCCCCTTGTTTTCTTTAACTCCTTGCATATGTCTATACAAATGAGAAACAAATGTGGAATCCACTTCCTCCCCCCTTGCTGTGATTTTAAAGGACTTGAGCGGAGGAACCTAACAGCCTAGATTTTCATTTTTGCTCTGTCATTCACTGTATACTTTTGGCCATCACTCAACCTCTCTGAATCTTGCTATCCTCATCTGTAAAATGGAGCAAAAATCTCCCCTGGGTTACTTGTCTAGGCGACACTAAATGCATATTGACGTGAAAAATTCCAGTTTTATTCATTTGTAATATTTATTTTATTTTCTATGTATAGGAGTTTTGCCTGCATGTATGTCTGTGTACCACTTGCATGCCCTGGTACCTGAGGAATGGAGAAAGGGCATTAGATCCTCTTGGAATTGGAGTTGTGAGCTACTGTGTGAGTGCAAGGAATCAAACCTGGGTTCTTTGCAAAAACCACAAGTACTCTTAAACACTGACTTATTTCTCTAGCACACCCCATTTTATTATTTTTAAAGACTGTTTTATTTAATTTCATTTCATATTATATGTAGTTTGCCTCCAAGTATGTGTGTGTGTATATACTTGCATGCCTGGTAAGGATCAGAAGAGGGTGTTGGATCACCTGGAATGTGAGTTAGAGACAGTTGTGGATGCTGTGAACTTGTTGTCCTCTGCAAGCACAATGAGTTTTCTTAACCACTGAACCATCTAGCCACCCAATTTTATTCTTTAAGTAATATAAAAAATATATATATAAGGCCCCAATTGCTGCTGTGAAGTGGAGGGATCAATGGAGTCTGTTCCATCCAAAAATGCTGAAGGGCATTGTAAGTCTTTCAGGAAAGGGTATCTGGTTCACTTTAAGAGACAGGACTCTATGCCTCCCCTGGAAGCCATCATCTTGGCAATCTGTAGGTGATATTTCTAGCTTGAAGATCTAGAGCTTCAATAATGCTGAAATTGTCCAGGTGTGGTGGCACATGCTTTTAATCCCAGCACTATGGAGGCAGAGACAGGCAGATCTCTGAGTTCAAGTCTAGCCTGGTCTACTGAGCCAGTTCTAGGACCGCCAAGTCTACACAGAGAAACCCTGTCTCAAATAAACAAACACTGATGGGCTCTATGGTTGCTGGTCTTGGAAACCACCCCCTTTATCTAGAACATGAGTTTTTGACTCCTACCCTGAAGTCAGATCTGTATTGAGAGCCCCTTCTTGCTCTTGGGTCAAAGCAAGGCAACTTTACAGGACTAGCAAATCTCTGAAGTCAGTCCAGCTATCCTAGCTAGCCATTAATGAAATATCTTTATCTGGGGAATTGGAAGAGGAAACTGAGACAGTGTCAGACATGTAGGGGAGCCAGGTAGATAAGATGACAGATGATATACTTCCCAAGGTTAATCAAAAGCAGAAATTAGAATAACAACCCCTGATCAACATCTGACCAGCAGAGAGATTCTACCAGTGGTTCGTCAGCTATTCTTGGGCATAAGGTCCTGGGTATGACTATTTGTCCATCCTTCCATTCACCCATCTATTTATCTTTCACAAACTGCCTGCTGAGGCCTAGCCAGAAACAAGCCCTATCTTTGGCACAAGGCCACATGAAAAAGATGAATCAGTTTGGACCTACTGGAGCTAGTGGGTGGAAGATAGAAGACATCCCAGGAAGAGGATACAGTAAGGACCAGGGCTGGTGGATGGGGAAATGTTGGGCCAAGGCAGGTATGCAGGTTCCTTGACAACAAAGGAGGCCTAAATGTCCCAGCGGGTGCATTGATGGCTATGGAGAGGCAAAGAGAGGAGGCACAAACAGCAGGATTTAGAGTGATAAGCAGAAAGTCCCAGTAGGAGGGAGGCTACAGAGAGTAAGAGGGAGGCTGGGAAGCAGGACCTCACACTTGATTCCACTATAATGTCTTCACTGGGCCGAGCTAGCATCCTCCCAGCCCAATGGCTGATGCCACTCCTTCCTACTTCTACTCCAGGGCTCTAATTGCACTTGGGCCAAGGGTTTGGAGATGGCCAATCCTATGCCTATCCCTCACATCTACTCCAAGATGCCCAGACCTTCGTAGCCACAGGATTCCCAAGTCCTCATAGCATCTGAAATGAGACAAACAGGGAATAGATCTCTGGTGCTTTAGCTAGATGACCTTGGGCGAGTCATCCCACCTTTCCCTACCTCAGCCCCCTACCCTGTTACAGAGCTGCAGGGTAAGCACCGTGGCTTGTGGAGGTGGGTATATCACAGGAAGGACCTAAAAGCTTGACCCAGCCCCCACCATAGTTTCTGGAAGACAGGCTAGCCTTCAGTTCTAGACACTTGCTGGTCACTGAAACCTTCTTTTCCACCTCAGGGGACTTGGGGGGCCCAAAACACAGGTCCTCAATGATGGCACTGGCTGCTCAGGGACAACAAGCCGGGGGGGGATGCAATGGGAAGTCCAGTAGTCCACAACGTGGATGGTAATCTCGTTTCCCAGAGTTCATACACGTGCTGGCAGAAAGGAAAGAGGGTGATGGGGACTCAGCCGATAAGAGATGAGGAATAGGCTTATCTCTTATTGACCTCCTACCTCGACTTGGGACTTCACCGGCCTGCAGGCCCGTGGGGGCAGGGCAGGACCAGCCTCTCCTGCACTGTTGGGGGTGGGGGCGGGCCCCTGGGGAACCGCTCCTCCCGCCTGCCACCACTTTAAGAGGCTGCTCCACCGCAGCAAGCAGGGCCGGAGCCGCAGACGGAGCGAGCGGACAGAGCAGATCCGTCAGGTACACCGCCGCGGGGACAGCAGCGGCATGACCGGCCACCACTGTTGGGGCTACGGCCAAGACGACGGTAGGCGCAGACCCCTGGTTCTCACCCAGCTGGGCTCGCTGCGACCCACGCTTCCGACCAGGTTTTCGGAACCCTCAAGACCCACGCTCCAGAACCCACCCGGACCTTTCTCTCGTGCAGTCCCCAGAACCCGACCCCTGCTTTGCATTCTCTGATCCGGGCGCAAAGTCCGCGCTGTGCCCCGGGCCCTCCAGGGAACCACTGGGCTGCTGAGCGCGCCCTGCCGCCGCCTCCGCGCAGCGCGGGACTGCAGCGCTGGCTCCCACCCGGCCCCACACTCTCTCCACCAGCGTGCACAGCGCTTGCAGGTGGCTCAGGACTACGGGGGCGGAGGAGGGGGGTGGCCGCGTCGCAGCGCCACGCGCGGGTGTCATTGCGGGGAGTGCGCACAGCGGGTATGCAGGGACCTCCCGAGAAGCGGGTTCGGTGTCCCCACGAGAGTTTCCGCTGGAGTGTCCGAGTTGCGGTGCAGGCTGGTACGCGAGGAAAGAGGGAGGGCACTTGGGGACACACGCGAATGTCTGGGTGTCTACACCCGGTAGAGTGTTTCAGCGCGTCCTAAGTGAGTGGGGCTATGGGTACTGGGTTTGGCCAGGAGAACCGCTTCTCCATTCTGCCTCAGTTTCCTCTTCATGCAGAGGGAACATGGACGAAGCCAGTGAGTCAGGCAACTTGAGTGTGGGACAGGTCAGCTCCCTTTGGGTGTGTTTCTTACCTAGATGAGATAGGGTGTGGGGCAAGCAAAGGCTTCCCCATTTCCTAGAAAAGGTCAATCACTCAGGATTGTGGCTGTCAGGAGGGGAACCCAGGCCGGGCAAGTGGAGGGGGGATGCAAGTGCTGGACCGGGTACTGTTCCTCTGGCCCCACTTTTTCCAGGAATAGTCATTTTGTGACAGAGAGCAAACGCCCTGGACTATTATCAGGATTAGGAAACTGACCAGAGATGTTGCGGTGTTGTCCTCTCTGGAACCCCCCAAAACAAAGGATCATGTCTTGGTAGGGTAACCTCAGATTTGGACATATTGGACTGGACAGAGACATTCAGGGTAAAAGAGGGTGACAGAGACAGGCAGAGATGGAGAGAGAGGCAGAGAAAAGCCAGGTTGATAAAAGACCATCTTACCCCCTGCATGCACTGGATCTGCTTTTAAGTGCCCTTCCTCCCCCTCGCCCGCCCCCGTAGTCCCAGTACCCTATCCCTAACATTCCTGTTAGCCCTGTCCTCTAGCTCTGTACCTCGAGCATCCTGAACAGTTTGTACCTAACCCTCACCCAGTCAGACCTGGGCAGTCTAGCTTAGAGGAGGGAAGGACAGAGGACAGAGGTGCCTAAATGCGGCAGTGCTCACAGGGCTTCAAAAATAACCCAGTAGGGCTGGGCCACCATTCTGAGTCATCCATTGGGGACACAGCTCTGTCGGCAGGCACCTGCTGCTGTTTTCTCGGGAAAACTTAAGAAGCCAAAAAGGGGGGAGAAGCGCCAGCCGGCAGTAGCTCTAAAAATAGGCTGTATCTCAGGATGTTCCCTAGGGAGATGCTGAGCCTCCCCACTGCAGATGCAGCCTCTGGGAGGCAGGTGGTGGGTGCCTGTGGGTGTGCATGCAGGTGTGTGTGTGTGTGTGTGTGTGTACGTGTGTGTGTGTGTGCACGCACACTCTTGGGTGTATTCATGCATGGGTATGCGATCCCTTCATTGGGATTCCAATAGGAGGTGTTTATGTATGAGGGTGCATACGTGTGTATGTCGGATGCAATCAGCAGGGCCAGTGGGCAGGGAGAGATTGGACCTTCTTGAGGTGAGCTCAGGTCACTGCATATTTCATATATATATATATATATATGCATGGACCTGTCAGCACATGTTTGGGGAAGACAGGAAGATGCAGTCCATACACATACCATGTGTTTTACCCATGCATGTGAACATGTGTGAACATGCATGACTCACCCTTAGTTTCTCATCTACAGCATGCGCATCATGCTGGTTTCTACCTCATAAAGTTGTGCTTGTGAGGAGACAAGCTGGGGTACAGGTGGATTTACTATCTGGAACCACCTCTGAACCTATGGCTGTGTTATGTCCCTTGCCCTACAATGCTTCCCGAAGCTCCTATCAGTGCTAGTGAAAGGAATGGGAGAGGTTTGGAGGCTATTTCCCAGACAAGATAACAGAAAATGAATCAAGAAGTGGACAGAGGTGGGATTAGAACTCAGGCTTTGTCCCCTTCCCTTCCAGAACTTCCCTCATCCCACAGCTTGACTGGCCTGAGCCCTTGATCCTTCCCTACCTATAGGCCCTTCAAACTGGCACAAGTTGTATCCCATTGCCCAGGGAGATCGCCAATCACCCATCAATATCATATCCAGCCAGGCTGTATATTCACCCAGTCTGCAGCCACTGGAGCTTTTCTATGAAGCCTGCATGTCCCTCAGCATCACCAACAATGGCCATTCTGTCCAAGTGGACTTCAATGACAGTGATGACAGAACTGGTAAGTGGCCTCCGCCAAAACCTGGCACTAATCCCCTTCATGCCCTCACCATGGGTGGGACAATCTTATGAGGGGCAGCTTGCTGTGATAGGGAAGGGAAACTCTACCTCTCACCAGCTGTGGTGAATCCCAGAGCTCAGTTTTAGTCTTTCATTGTATAAAGTGGAGTGATAATATTCTCTAGGGTCATAGAGGGGCAGTGAAAAAGAAACTGATGTGATGTTTGTAGTCCCGCATAAAACAGATGCTCAAGAAATGCTAACTCCTTTCCTCCCCTTCCTCTCAGAGCTTCAAATTGTGTTTACTTTTACTCCTAGCTTCTCATTGACCTACTTGAGGCCTAGGGCCAAGCCCTCTTCCCTGTGATCAATCCAGGCCCCCCAAAGGAAAAGGAGGGGACTGAGGTGTTCTGTGTGCCAGGCTACATGCTAGAACTCAGGCAGTCCCAGACAGGGCGGTGGTGGTGGATACCTTTAATCCCAGCCCTTGGGAGACAGAGGAAGGCAGATCTCTGAGTCTGAGGCCAACTTGGTCCACAACAGAGCAAGTTTCAGGACAATGAGGGCTACACAGAGGAACCCCATCTCAAACAAACAAACACAAGAAAAGAAGAAAAAAAGAAAGAAGGAAGGAAGAAAATGAATTCAGGCAGCCTCTCATTATTTAGTCTTCCCAAGAATCCAGTGCCATAGCTGAGGCTCAGTGCTAAAACACTTACCCAGCATGCACAAGGCCTTAGCTCAACACTTCGAGGGCTGGGGATACAGCTCAGTTGGTACAGTGCTTGCTTAGAATGCACAAGGCCCTGGGTTTGAGCCCCTGCCTCTCATAAAACCCAGATTCAGCAGTACATACTTGTAATCCCAGAACTCTGGAACTGGAGGCAGGAGAATAGAAGTTCAAGGCCAGCCTGGGCTAGTGACCCACTCTAAAACAACCACCCTCCCATCATATGGGTTATCAAATGCCCAGCAAGCTTTTGTTCTTGCTGCAGAAGGAAGACAGTCTAGGAGACCCCCAGGAACAGAAGGCAAGACACCCCTTCATACTGACCCCTTCACCAGCAGCCCCAGACACAGGATATGGCGTCTAGATGACAGTGTATGAAGTAGTTTGTAGGCCAGAGCACACCTGCTCCAGCTTCATAGGCCTCTCCGACTCATCCATGACCTTTAAGGGCCTTACCACCATGGACAAGAGTGAGGCCTGCAGGAAATTGTGGCAGTGCCTTCCCAGGCCTCTGCCTTAGGACCAAAGTACAGGTTTCCAAGATAAATTCCCTGGCAGGCCTTAGGAATATTCTGTAGTGAAGGAATTTTGTTCTCATCACAAGGTCTGTAAGGGAGAGTGGTGAGAAGAGAACCTGTTAGGGTTTTTTATGTTAAAAAAAAAAAAGTTGTTTATTTTACTTCTCCCCACCCCATACTCAATGAAAGCACTCAAGAAAACTTATCTGCCAAACAGAAAATCAAGAGAAAAGAAAGCCCTGCTGTTTATAGTATATGTATTAGTTGCTTAGCTCTAAGATCTTTGGGAGGGTAGTTTTAAAAGAAAAAAAAGGAAGAGACTTAGCTAGCTACAGTTTTTCCTGCAGAACTAAGCCTAGCAGAGCCTTAGAAAAGAGAGACAGTATATTACCTTGTTTTGAAACCTAAGAAAAATCTTTTATCCAGATCCTTGGAAAGGCAACATGGGACCCTAGACAACCCTGGATGATAGTTTATGGAGGAGCAGTTTTCATGGCTGTCCCTTCAAACAGCCTTCAAAGCTTCCACTCAAACATGCCTCTTTGCCTTAGGATCAGAGTCCAGGCTTCAAAGATAGATTCCTAGGTAGAGGCCTTAGGCAACAGTCTTTACTGAGTATTTGTGTTTGGTCTGAGGGTTCACATGAGAGGCCCAGCTGGGGCTCCACTTCCCTGCCAGGCCTGAGGAGCCAGGGACTCAGTGGAAAGAGGAAGACAGATGGGACTCTGGCACCATCCATTGTAGGTTACTTTGGAGGGTCAAGTGGGCTGATAACCACAGAGCACCACTGAATAGTCACAGTGAACAGTGAACATCTGCAACCAGATAAAGCAGGAAGGGAGATGCCCCTCTGATACCATCCTGTAGGGTTCTAGGAGAGGAACACTACAGATGGACCCAGAAGTCTCCCATAGAACAGCCTAGGATTCTGTGATGAGCCACCAAGCCCTGACTCTTTTTGTCAACCAGTATTATGACCCCTAGATCCCGTTTCTGACATAAGGCAGGGCAGCAGAGACAGGCCTCTGGTTTTGTCCTGATCATCCGTCATGAAGGGGCCTGGTAGAACTCTGAGCTTAGAGCTGTCACTTGATCTAGGAGCTCACATTCAAGCCTAGTTAGGGCCTCTCCACCAACAGATCCCTTTCATCTGGAAATTCTATCAGTCTCAAGAGGCCTTATGTGTAGCCCTAGATCATCTGCTATCAAGGTGAGAGAGTCACAAAACCAGCATGGCTGGAGCCTCTAAAGATGCCCTTTATACAGGGGGTGGCCCTGGGAGGCCCTGAGATTATCTGGGAGGGTAGGGACTCTCCTATTCCAAGGCAAGGCAAGGGTCCAGGTTGTTGGGAAGCAATGTGGCCTATCTGGTGATTAACAGTTTGAAACACAGAAGAAATAGGTTTGCACTGTAGCTCAGCACCTCGTTTTATAACCTTGCCCCATTTCCTCCTTTATAAAATAAGCCAGGCAAGGAGCCATACTCCTTTACTCAGTACTCAGAAGAAGAGGCAAGCAGATCTCTGTGAGTTCAAGACCAGCCTAATCTCCATAGTGAGTTACAGGCCAGCCAGAGATACATAGTGAGACCTTGTCTCAAAAAAAAGCAATAAATAAATAAATAATAAAGTAAGATAAATTGGTTCAAAAATAAGTTCTGTCTCTTTTGAGCTACTAAGATAACAGACAAAATAATTGTTCCAACTCAGCCTTGGGTCTGGACCCCAGACATGGGAGGCCTATTATTAGACTAAGAGGTAGACCAGTCTTCAGGAAACCTGGCAGGAATTGGAAGGAGGGACCAATGCAAAGCCCTCCTTTATCAGAACAGCTATCTAGAAGGCTATCACACCTTCTGCCTTGATCCAGACTGGTGGAGGGGAGGGGGGATCAGACTATATACACTGGTGGTTTCCACATGAAAAGTATAGCCCTTAACCAGACTTGGTAGTATAGGCCTATAATCTTCACCACTCTGGAAGCTGGTGCAGGAGGATAAGTTCAAACTGAGCCTAGAAAATTAGCAAGACCCTACCTCAAAATACCAAAAATCCAAAAAGGGTCAGAGATAATAGTTCAGTGGTAAATTGCTTGCCTAGCATATTTGAGACCCTAGGTTCAATCCCCAACATCTCGCATGCACATGTAGTCCCTACCTGGACTGCCTGGGACTGCCACCTACCAAGTCGAGTACTGTGCCATGTGGACTGCCACATCTCACTTCTACCCACAGTGGTGACTGGGGGGCCCCTGGAAGGGGCCCTATCGTCTCAAGCAGCTCCACTTCCACTGGGGCAAGAAGCACGACGTGGGCTCAGAGCACACGGTGGACGGCAAGTCCTTCCCCAGTGAGGTGCGATCTTTGCTGCATCCCTCTGCTGCCTGGGAAAGAGGGGTGTATGGGACAGTGTGGGGCTCAAGGATGCCTGGGGCAAGGGCTCTGGAGAACATGTGGAAGTGTACCCAGGGCCTTTGGGAGAGACCCCCTCCTCGTCTGCATGATCTCCACATCCCTGAACACATCCCAGAGTTTTAGGAAGGGCCCGAAATGGGATGGATGCTACCTGTTGTTCTCTAGGGGCTTCCTGGGATCCTGGGATTAGGGGGCTTGCAGCCCCATCTCTTCCAGAGGGAGCAAGGGGAGACTGATTTCATGTGCCTATTGCTTCTGGAAGTGCTCAGTCCTGGCCTGACTTGGCTTGTTTTTGCCTCTCCAGCTACATCTGGTTCACTGGAATGCCAAGAAGTACAGCACTTTTGGGAGGCGGCTGCAGCCCCTGATGGCCTGGCTGTGGTTGGTGTCTTCCTAGAGGTAGGTGGTGGATCCCTGGGGCAGGGAAGAATATGGAAGGCTCATATGCCCTTATTTTAGAATGAAGGGATTGGAGGCTCATACTGTTTTCTCCCTAACAGACAGGAGATGAGCACCCCAGCATGAACCGCCTGACAGATGCACTCTATATGGTTCGGTTTAAGGTGAGACCAGAGGTTGCTGTTCCTTTCTAGAGTGGCCAGCTGGGGGAGAGAGGATGGATGAGACTGGCGCATAGAGTGGCCCATTGACTTTTGCCTTCTGACAGCACCTCTGGCTGATACCCAGGATCAGGGTCTTCTTCATCACTATGGGTGCCTAGCATACTACTTGGTAGGGTATGTATAAAGTACTGATCGTATGGATGGTGGTCTGCTACATAGCCCCAGCGAGGGCATCCAAAGGCAAGAGTATGAACATGATGACCAGAGAGTCCCTAAAGCCACAGCTTTTACATGTAAGCAAACGAGAGGGCCTGGCTCTGCCTGGGAGGTGGCACCTGGGGTCACAGATGTTTGCCCACAATTTGCATCATCATGTCAAGAAGAGGCCCAAATCCTATTGACCTGATGGCAATAAGCAAGGAAGCTGCTGGGCTGATCTTGGTAGGAGCTCTATGCTAATTCCTGGGTTCCCATCCTGCCCAGGATACCAAGGCCCAGTTCAACTATTTCAACCCCAAGTGCCTCCTGCCCACCAGCCTGCACTACTGGACCTATCCCGGCTCCCCCTGACCACACCACCGCTCAGTGAGAGTGTTACTTGGATTGTGCTCCGGGGAGCCCATCAGAATCTCTGAGAAGCAGGTGAGTCCTCCCAGAGTTCCAGGAATAGGAGCATTCAGATTTCTACCATGGCAGGGTAACCCCCCAACTAGCCCCTTCCCATTTGATTCCCATCATTGACTGCTAAACCAAAAGATCTTTGATTGCTGTACGTTTGGTTGCTAGTCCTGGGGACCTAAGCCTGGAAGATGGGAAGAGGCCTGATGCTGGGATTACTCTTAGTGTGTTGCAGTCATAAAGTTGCTAATGTCCAAATGTCTCAGTTAGACAAGATTGGAATTAACCTTCAGATTCCATGTTCAAGGGCCCATTAGGAAACAGATAACTAAGGGTAGGGAGAGTGAAGCCAAGCAGGAGAAGCAGAAGGGTAGAGCTCCCTAGGCAGTATCTGGGATTATAGAGGAAAAGAGCACCCATCCCTGCCCTGACCATCTTTTTATCTTAAGATGGAGAAATTTCGAAGCTTGCTTTTCACCTCAGAAGATGATGAGAGGATCCACATGGTGAACAACTTCCGGCCACCACAGCCACTGAAGGGCCGGGTGGTCAAAGCATCCTTCCAGGCCTGACCTACCCACCCACCCAGCCAGCCACTGGGGCACCATCTTCCCAAGGGCTTCCATGTCAGCGGACACCAAACCATCTGCGGCTCTCTCCCTGAGGGTGCTGTGGGCCCTCCTTCAGCTGGCTCGCCCTTAGCTACATTGGAGGGTTCTTGATGGGACTCTTGAGTTGGGGGTACCCTTCTGCTGCCCTGGGGGCTAGAAGAACAGGAACTGAGCAGGGTCCAAGCCTGGGCTTCCTTTGCTCCCCAAGACCCAAAGGCCCCTGAAAACTTCCTCTTGTCTTCCCTGCTGGCTATGTCAGCAGCCCCAGCTGGAGCTCACACTGTGATGGCCAAGACACAGCTCCCTGGGGTAGGCAGCTGTCTCTGCCATAAAGACTCAAGCAATAATTAGAGGTGGGCAGAGCTGCCCACTCTGCATTACCTCTTTTGCAGGCCTCTGCCATACATGCACCTCACTGCCAGGCCGTTAAAATAGCACCCAGATGCTGGAGGTGATGTGGCCTCCTCCAGCCACCTGCTGTCATGGCAGGCCCCAGCTATAGCTTACATACTGTCTCCCTCTGTTCCTACCCAACCACCAAAGCCACCTACATAGCAATCCATTCATGTACTAACGAATAAATTCATTTATTCATGGAACAAATGCCACCCGAATACCTATGCTCTACCTATGCTCTGTCCAGGACTGTTCTGGGCTGTGAGAGGCGGATAATAGTGAGTCAAGGAGGGACTGGCACTAGGCAGTAGTTGTGGGAGCAGAAGGAAGTAGAGGTGTAATTCTAGCCAGTGTTCCATGGCAAAAAGGAGGATCAGCACATTTGAGGTAAAGGACAGGACAGGGCAGGTGTGAAGTTCCCAGGTGAGAGCCTAACATGACTGTAGAGCTGATCCACAGGGCAAGGGTTTGGAGGGTGGGGGAAGGCCCAGACTATTGAGGAGCCATCAGCAGGGCCAGGTGTGCAAATGGGAGAGAGATTCTCACACAGTAAGGGCAAGAAGTGGCAGTCAGTGGCAAGGAGACAGAGAGCAGCAGAGGACAGGTGAAAAAGAAGAGACAAAGAATGTCCCCAGGGAGAGGGTGGGACAGAATCCTAAAAGGAATTGATTGTGTTAGATGCCCATATTTGCCAGCCCCAGAAGGAAATGTTAAGGTGGCACAAAAATCTAGATCTAAACTTTGTATTTTCCAAAACCTGAAAATGAGTGTGTGTCCCCTTCAATTTACACCAGAAATACTTCCCGAGGCTGCTCACCTTGGGGTTTAGAATCTCAGTGAGCATTGTGACCCTAGTGATGCAGCTGGGCAGACAGCACACAGTGAAGGGATCCAGGAATAAAGGGCTGGGGACATGGGGTAGCAACCAGTGCAGCAAAAGTACAAGTTTGGTCACAGGTGGGGAGGGACCACTGAGGAGCACCTTGGGGAGAAAAATACGGGCTGAAAGCATGGCTGGCAGGTCACCTGTTCACAATATCCCTAGCTTTTGTCATTTTCATTGTACTAGAACCACTGAGCCTTGGAGTTCTATGGAAGGTTAAAAGGGAGCTTGCAGCAGGGGTTTGGTGGCACATGCCTTTAATCCCAGCACTCAGGAGGCAGAAGCAGGCAGATCTCTGTGAGTTTGAGGCCAGGCTGTTCTACAGAGTGAGTTCCAGGATAGGATCCAAAGCAATACAGAGAAACCCTGTGTTGAAAAACAAACAAAGAAGGAGGAAGAGAAGGAGAAAAGGAGAAGGAGAAGGAGAAGGAGGAAGAGCAGGAGGAGGAGGAGGAGGAGAAGGAGAAGGAGAAGGAGAAGGAGAAGGAGAAGAAGGCCAGGCTTGATGATATAGGCATGAAGCCTCAGCAACTTTAGAGGCTAAAGCAGAATAGTAAGTTCAAGATCTGCCTGAGCCACAGACTCAAAGGCAGCTAGAAAGCAAAAGAGAGAGGGGCCCCCAGGTACTATCCCTCTCTGAAGAGCTATAAATAGTTGTTGGCTGGTGAGAGAGGGAAAGCCACTTTTGTGTGGGGGTGGGGTGGTTACTGATAGGTTGCTTATGACCCGGTGTATGGCTGGCTCCACATCCAGCCTCATACGGTCAACATTAATGGGATTTGGTAGCTCTTAATAATAATGACATGATGTTGGGAGTAAGATGGGTTGGTGGGTCCCAGGGAGAGTTGGAGGGATCCCAGGGTCCCAGGGAAAGTGGATAAGATCAAAATACATTGTATACATGTATGAAATTTCCAGAGAATAAATAAAAAATGAAAGTAAAAAGAGGGCTGGAGGTGTAGCTTAGATATAGCACTGACCTAATATGCATGAGGCCCTAGGTTCAATCCCAATTCTATAAAAAAGACAGAGAGAAAGAGAGAGGAAGAAGAAAAGGAAGGAGAGAGAGACAAAGAGGAAAACAAGGAAAAGAAGAGCGACGCTTACTCTGTTGCACATCCTGTTCCCAAGCTCAGGGCACATTGGCCTCCAGTGTGGGAGGACAAGAAGGGAGAGGCCCTCAGCAGCAGCTGCCTGACACAGGGCCAGACACAGTTGGGTCCTTGACTTCAGGCTGCTTTCTTTCTCTGGGTTTCAAGACCAAAGGGTAGGGGAGACATCTGGAGGCAAGTTTCCCCCTGTTAGGGCCAGGTGGCTTTGGCAAAGGGGAAGTAAAGCTAACAATGTGAACGGTAAGAGCAACAAAGGGCCTAGGGCAGAGGTCCATCCCCCTCCCTACTGTCTGAGAATTGCCATTACCCTCATGTTACAGGTGAGGTTATGAAGACAAGTGGCAGCGCAGGGGTTGAGATGGATCTGTCTGACCACTCTCTTGCTATACACCAGGGCATCTGGATGGAAGGGGCATGATGGGGCCTCCTGGAGGTGGCAGAATAGCCGAATTCTGATGGGTATGCCTGACACTTGTCCAGCCTTCTGGGGATTGTGGCACCTCAGGTTTGGCACTGTGAAGGACTTGGAAAATTGGAGCTGGTTTTATAATTATCCCAAAGCTGCCAAGAAAGCTCACTCCACAAGTCCTTTCTCTTAATTAATTTTTCAAATTTAAAACTATTTTAAAACCCAATGTGACCTCTTTATATTATAATCACAGCCTAAAATCTGACCCTTTTATATTCAAATGGGATGGCCCAGCTGGATCCCAAATGTCTCCAGCAAATCTGGCCTCCAGGGGCCTATTACTGGGTCTGACTCTTCATTCAGAACAAGATCCTTGGTGCATTTCAAGGATACAAGACAAGATAGGTTCTGTTTGCTCACAAGACTCAGAGAAGCCTTCCCTGGATAGTCAGGGGTGGGCCTCCGAGACATAGACCCATGTAGTGCACAGGCATTATTGAATCTGTGTCCTGGCTAGGGCCATGCCCCCCCCCCCCAAATACCTCATAGAGGAACCAAGTCTGGAACCCCAAAACAGGTATATGGCCATGAAGCTAATATCTCCTGGAGCTCTTGTTTCTTCCAATTTCCAATGTCATGGTTGCTACTACAGCTGCTTCTGCAGAAAACTGGGAATATCCCCGATGGATTGAGCTAGCTGTGGACACCCACCCTCTAGGATGCTCCTGTCAGGTGAGATTACGAGGAACCTGACAAGAGTTGTTGTCTGAAAGGGGGACCACAGCTGGAGTTGATAGGTAGGGGATAAATAGCAGAGGCCCTTCGGTTGTTGCTGGAGTTGGCTGGAGACAGAGAGGAAGATCAGATAACAGTATCAGCCAAACCGGGACATCTTGGGGAACTTGTGACACCCATGGGTCTCAGCACCAACTCTGAGGCTGCCCTCAGACACAGAATGTACTACTGACTGTTGCAAGTCAGGGAGAAGGGGAGCAGGGTGATTCTGCACATAAAACATTCTGGCATTTGTTTCCTAGCCACAGCAGGGCGTAGGGAAGGCATTTATCTCTTTGGGGCACAAACCCTAGGGCAGACATTGTAGATCTTGTCATAACCTCTCTGAAGCCTGTTTCCTCCTCTGTAAAATTGAAATGAGACAATGTGAGCCACATCTGTAGCTTCAAATTTTCATATAACTATATGAAAATGTAAAGGGAAATAGTGCTTTAGTGCAGGAGACTGAACCTAGTCATTCAAGCATGCTAAGCACATGTCAAACAAGTAATTTTAATAATGAAGTTTAGAGTTGGGGTGTAGAAGTTTAGAGCAATTGTTCAGTTAACAAAGGCCCTGGGTTCAATGAGAATAAAAATATATTTTATTTTAACAAACTATAACTTAAACATACCCATTTTTATGTGTCATCAATACAAACTGTTACTGAGATATTTTACATTATTTTCTGTACTAACCTTTGGAATCCGGTGTGTTTCACACTTCTGGACATTCTCTATTTGAAGAAGCTGTACTTTAAGTGGCTGGCTTTAAGTGTGCTTTAAGTGGGGACTGTATTAGATGGTGCAGTCCTACACATGTCACTCATCACAGGGTTATCTGCTGGCACAGTTTCTGGGCCTGCAACCTGGCAAAGTGGTAGCAGGATGGGAATCAGACCTGCTCTGGAGTTTTGTCCCCTTCACAAGAGCAGCCTTTGTCATTTAGTGTCAAGCTGTCTCCTGTGCCAGGCCTGTCTCATCTAGGAAACCTCCATTCCCCTATTTTGCTCTAGCCCTGCTGGCCCTGCCTCTGGACCTGGCAGAATGTTTGCTTGTTCCCCAGTAAAGAGATCAAGGCTTGGCAAGGAGATGACTACAGGTGGTTGTTGGGGATTGGTGGGGTGGCAGTGTCCCCAAGAAAGATCCTGCCTGTGTTGAGAAAACTTGATCATTCTGGGGAGATTTCCTGGAGGAGGGGCCCAGAGCAAAGTAGCATCATTGCAAAGGGATGGAAGCCCGGTGGTGGGGAACACATAGCAAACAGAATAGTGAGAGCTCTTACCTACAATATGGATTCACTAAGAGAAGATCTGGGCAGGGTTGGATGGGGTGAGGGGTGGGGTGCTAGAGACTCGAAGGCTTTGGGGAGCTACTAATGCTCCCTTCTGGCTAAGGACCATGGGAGCCCCAGGAGTCCAAGAATTGCCAAGAAATGCTGGATTGAAAGGAAAGAGCCCTTCTCTAAGTTCTGGAAGGACTGGGCATCACTTGGCACCTAATTCACTATCTAAACAAAAAACTTTGGGGCAACCTTATAAGGTACCATCACTGACTCTTTACAGAGTGCCATTTCAACCTGTGGGATGGATTTCAAGTCTGGGCCTGGCAGTGAATTGAGTCTAAACCTCTCCAGCTGTACCTTGGGTGTTTTTGTTTTGAGGGCTGTGGGAGGGTGAGCAGGTGGTTACTTTCTCCCTTCTTTCTCCCTGCCACTCTTGTGGCAGGCATTGTGAGGATCACCTAGGGCCAGTGAGCCCCCGGGGTCCTCCCTGTCTTCTCCCTCAGTTTCTGCTCCAAACTACAAGTTCTTGGTGGTGCTGGGAATGAGTGGCTCTAGAGGGGCACCCTATCTCATCTCTGCTTATCAAAGCCCCCTGGGGGAAGTGGGGGATGAGACCTTTGCTACCAAGGCTGCTGAGTTCAGGAGTGGAGTTGGGGGTGTAATTTCTTCAGCCAGAGGAATCCTTGAGCATCGAACACCATTAGATAGAAATAAACACGGAGGCCACGACAGAACAAAACCTATTGAGGTGAGCCGGTAACAGACCTAGGATTAGACTCCTAGTCTAATTCTCTTCACTATCAGGAGGGTTTTCTGTTTCTGAAAGACTCATGTCCCCAAACACTTCCTACTTGCTTGCCATGGGGCCCAAAATCCTTCTGTCTGAGCTTCCTGGTTCACAGTGAAGACACAGGCTTTGGATGAATTTAAGTCCCCTTAGGAGCACACTAACACTTTCTCAGGGGATGGTTTTATCACCACCACTTCTGTGTGAATTGTTTTCTAGGCCTCAGTTTCCTCACCTTTTATTTTAATTTTAGGAGCCTTGGCTGGTTTGGAACTTGCTATGAAACAGGCTGGCCTCAGCTTGCATCTGCCTCCAGAGAGCTGGGATTAAAGACCATTCCAGACCCAGCTTCCCCACTTATAAAAGGTGTGGGGGTGGGGTGGGGGGAAGTTTGAAAAGTAGAAAAGCAGGAGAAGAGAAAATGGATTTCCTAGAGGTAGAAATAGATGCAGGACTGAACTAAAAGCAAAGGGCTTTGGGTCTTAGCTGTGAGTCACCCCTCTGGGCACCCCCAAACTGAAAGGAGACATGGTGCTGGTAAGTCAGCAGGCTCTCAGTCACTGGAAGAGCCCCTGCCTAGACCTCCAGACCTTTGCCCACTACTGAAGAGAATGCAGGGGCTGAATTTCCCACCAGCTTCCTGCAACTTGGGCTCAGAGCTAAATCTAATTCGTTTACGGAAAACAAAGACATAGTTCTGTTTTTCACATATCCAAGTTTGTGAACCCTGACCCATACAATAGTGAGGGCCGTACTTTCAGAGAAGCTAATGCCAGGAAATGATTTCTCCCCTGGAGATCGAAGCTCTAATGGTATTATTTTGGGCAGGAGCGGGTAAGATTAAAGAACATTTTGGGGGTGGCCAAACCTTTGGAGGTCTGGCCCCAGTGCTTAATTCAGAAGCCTGTGTGGTTTCTGGGGATGATTCAGAGGACCTAAAGGGGGCTCTGGTTCTGGGGGCAGAGTTACTCACATGTGTCCTTTGCCCTGGAGTGGGAGTTACTGGAGACCTCAACTCCAACCTAGCCACTTGAGATTAGCACCAACTGGCAGTTCCAGTAATTCGTGGGGGTCCAGGTCAGAGTATCAGCATCTAGTTTTTCAGGCTTAACAGCCTTCAAGGCTCCTGTCCAGAGCCTGGTACCCCTGAGGTCAGAGGTTATGCTGGGGAGATATGGAGAAGTGCTAGAAAGAAAACAAACTAAGCCAGAGGGAGCCTGAAGCAAAGACAAAAAAAAAAAAAAATCAGGTGTTTGTTCACAAGCAAGAGCTCTACCTGGCTCCCAGCTTTGGTAAGTCCTTGTGTGAGGGAAGCAGCCTAGAGATGGGCCCTCAGTATTTGCAGCTGTAAGACCTCACCATGCCAGGCCAGACAATGCTGGTTCTTCTCTTTACACTGATATTTGGGAAAACTGACATCATGACAGTTACGGAAATAGAGAAAGGCAAGGCCAGCACTTTGAACTCTGTAATCATGCCCTGTGCTCCCTGACAAAACTTGAAAAGATTTTAAAAAAATCTTTTAAATATAATTTCAGATTCACAGTACAGTTGAAATACTAATACAATAAATAGACCCACAGACTTGCCATCTAACCCTTTCCCTCCTCTGCCTTCTCTTTGTCATTCTCTTTCTTTTTCTCTTCTCTCTGTGTGTGAGTGTGAGCACACTTGCGTGCGTGCGTGTGTGTGTGTGTGTGTGTGTGTGTGCAAGTACTTACTGAGGCCAGAAGAAGTCACTGGATCCCCTAGAGCTGGAGTCCCAAGCAGTTGTGAGCCATCTGTGGTGTTTGGAATCAAATTTCAGTTTTCTGGAAGAGTAGCAGCACTCTTTGCCCCACTGCTCCCATAAACCTCTTTATCTATACATTTTTACGTGCAGGGTTCATCCCAAAGAACCATTGGTCTAGTTGGAGGCCCTGGTCTTTGCTACACCATCAACACTGAGCTCTCACTGGAACTCTTCCTGGACATTGTGTTGCTACCATGGGTCCACAGGACTGACCCCTTTCCCATGCTCCAGCAGATTGCAGATGGGGTGCGGGTAGATGTTGGGGTGAGTCAACACATAACCCTAGTTCTGGGCCTGGGTGGTTTCAGGATCGATCAGCCTGCCAGCTCTCCCCTGTCCTGTCCTCACCACCAGCATTGCCCTGGCTAGTTCACCCCTTGCAGTGATGAGCTAGGGACTGGACCAATTCTCCTGCCTCCACATCCTCAGTGTCCATTCTCCCACACCTCCACCAGCAGGTTCAGGTGTTGCCCAGGCAAGGTATAGGGGCCACTCTCTCTGTGACAAGCAGGGACAGCTCTCCGGCTCTTATGACCTCTCTAGCTCTTCTACCTGCCTCAGGCATTGATGGTTGTTAGGTCCAGGGACACACAAATAATGGGGGACAGACAACGGAAGTCTATGAGGCCAGAAGCAAACTTTATTCCAATATAGAAAAATATCACCATGGGGGCACCAAACGCTTACCAGTTAACTGGGACAACAGCCAGAGTTCAGGCTTCTGAAACTGTGGCAATGGGGGCCAATTTCAGTGTGGGTCAAAGAGCTTTTACAACCATGAGTTCAGACTCAAAGTCACATTACATTTTAGGTTACAGGATGTTAGGGTGTTAACTTAGGGTGTTTGTGGAAGCCTGTGGCTGACACAGCCACTTTCCTGTCCCTGAAAGAATGCAAGGTAGAGAGTAGGGTCACATAGGACAGTTAAAAATTAAGGGAATGCAGCACAGAGGATCCCATAGAGGCGATAGCTAGAAGCCAACCTTTGTCAGCTGTACCTGCATAGCTGGGAAGCTGGGAGGTGGGAGACAGTTGTTAAAAGTTTACCTCTGTACACAGTGGCTGCCAGGATGTCTGCTCTTAAGGCAGAAAGTGGTTGTTAAAGGTTAACAGTGGCTGCCAGCTTTTTTTCCCCAAATGTGTTTGGGCTTAGAATTTTATATTTCGATATCTCTGGACCCTTCAATGGTGTGTGGGGGAGGCATCTCTCCAGTGCCCATGCTACCACATGACAATGAATGATGGGGACAGTTCTCCCAAGCTCACAACATCCGTGCTGGCTTGCCCACACCTCTGCCCACAGGTGCTGCCCAGGTGAGGTGTGGGTCCACCTTCCAGAAAGCAGCCTCTTCTTGTTTGCTTTGTTTTGCATTTTGAGACAGGGTTTTTCTGTGTAGCCTTGGCTGTCCTGGGACTTGAGCAGCAAGCACTCTTAACTGCTGAGCCATCCCTCCAATCCCCCTCTCTCTTTTATAATGTATCTACACACATAACACTTAATAGCACCTTGCTGGAAACCAAGTTTTCATCATATAAACTTTTGGAGGAACATTCTAGATCTAAAATATATTATTTTTGGGGGGCAAGGTGGCACATGCCTTTAATCCCAGCACTTGGGATGCAGAGGCAGGCGGATCTCTGTGTGTTTGAGGCCAGCATGGTATAGATAATGAGTTACAGGACCACTCAGGATATAGGAGATACTGTCTCACAAAAAACAAAACAAAACAAAACAAAACAAAAAAAAAAACCAAAAAACAAAATGTAGGTATGATGAGTAGTGTTAATTGCCAATTTGATAGACTCTAGAATACCTGTGGAAATCTTGAATATATAATTGTGGTGGGAAGATCTGTCCACTATGGATGGAACCATTTCTTGGCTGTATAAATAGAGAGAAAAACCCCTGAGCAGCAGTATGTGTTTATTGCTCTCTGCTTCTTGATGGTTGTGATATGGCCAGCTGCTTCAAGCTCCTGACATCACATCTTGACATCTCCCATCATGATGGACTGTGAACCAAAATAAAGCCTTTCTTCCCTTAGTTGCTTTTGTCAGGCTTTTATGATAGTAATGAGAAAAAAAGTAAGATAGTAACACTATCAGGGAAATGTTTCTGTGTTAATGTGCTTTGTCAATAGGTACATAATATTGGCTTGTTTCTCTACTAACATTATTAAATTTGCATTTATTTATTATTCATTCATTTATTCATTTATGGTGCTGGGGTTTGAACCCAGAGCCTCATACATACTTGGCAATATTTCCTCTCAGACCTTTCTAAATTTTTTACATTGTGTAAATTAAATTATACACAGAAAAAATACATAGCTCGATAAATACTACAAACTGAACAGACCTGTGTACCTACTCAGTCACCACTAAATGGGTGTCTCCTCAAAGAAACACCCTTCTGGTTTACAGCAGCACAAAGCACATTTGCCTGATTTTGAACTTCGGGTAAGTAAGAATGTTCACTTCAGAAACCTTAGTTTCTGGTTCTTTCACTTTTATGTCTGTAGGATGCTCAGAAACTATTTTAGAGTGCTCCAGGCTCCTGCTTGCTTATTTTTCTTTTTCCCTCGACAATTTCATACATGCACATAATGCATTTTGATACTGTTTGTTATAATATTGAATGAGGGGGCCGTGGCGGGTTCCATGGCAGGCAAGGGACAAACATGCCAGGCAGACAGAACTTAAGTGAGAAAGGGGGAAGGGAAAGAAGAGAAAGAGGGAGAAGAGAGACAGACACACACACACACACACACACACACACACACACAGAGAGAGAGAGAGAGAGAGAGAGAGAGAGAGAGAGAGAGAGAGAGAGAAAGAGACAGGAAAAGTCCTGTCTGCCCCTTCAGAGGAACTACGTTCGGAACCAGAGTGGAAGTTGGTAGAGTTCTTTTCATAAAGGCCCCTTGAACCTTCATACAGACTATGTAGTGACATAGCAGCCACAGAACCCTGGGCTAGCCAGGGGACTGCCTGAGTGCATGCTGCCAGCAGGCCATCATAACATAACATAACATAACATAACATAACATAACATAACATAAACACTGTTCACCCAAGACCCTCTCTGACCCCTTCACTCCTTCTGAACCCCTCCTTACCAGCAAATTCCCTTCCTACTTCCATGCCTTTTTTAAAAAATTACACTAAATTTAATTAGGGTTCCTTACATAAGCACAGGTGTGGAAGTAGACCAGTCTGGCCTCAAACTCACAGAGATCTGTCTGCCTCTGCCTCCTGAGTGCTAGGATTAAAGGTACCACTGTGCTTGGCACTAATACTTTCTTATATTAATAAATACATTGTCTTCCAGTAAGAGGCTAAGATGAAATAACAAGAAAGTATAATTTACCTACACATGTGATTTAAAAAAAATCAATCTAGTGTCTTATTTATAATAGGAAGAATAGTAATTTGTGACATATAGTATGATATTGTTTCTGGGGAGAGATAAGCGCATGTCTAGTCCTCCAACTAGGGTACAACAGACCAGAGAAAAGATTCCATTCAACTGAATTTGGTGAACCAATGAGTTTAATTGTATGAGCTAATTACTGGTAGCCATACCACCACAGAAAACCTCTGCTCCCCCCAGGGATGTGAGGCCTTATACAGGCTATCTTTTACTGTATCTCACTTTGTGAGCCCTCTCCCTTTCCACAAGCAAAACGGTTAATAGGTTCCTTTTTCTAAGGGCCTCACATGGATAGTAATGGCTACTCTGATTTCAAGAGGACAAAGGTCATGCCATACCTGGAGAACAGTGTTCCACAACCCAGACATTCAATTATGCAGCCATAATCAAAGCTGTATTTACATATACAAATCATGTGATTTTAATGTGGTGTGCATGGATATGTAAATGTGATGAGGTGATCTAATGTTTGTATTCATATTCAAGACTTCTGTAGCACAGCAGTCAACAAATATAGGAATGCGAATGATCCGGGGTAGTTGTCCTCAGCTTCAGATAACTCTGTAAAATTCCAAACACTGTTTTTTTATTGCTATAATAGATTCCCCAAGGCTGAGTAGTTTCTAAAGAAGAGATCTTTATTTTGGCTGACAGTTCTGACATCTGAAAAAAACCAAGTGAGTATCTACTCAACTCCTGGGGTGGGCCTTGTGTTGCTTCTATTCCTAGCAGAAACTGAAAAGACAGAAAGGTGTCTAAGAAGGCAATTGAAGCTACAGAGATGGCTCAGTGGTGAAGAGCTCATATTTCTCTCACAGAGAACCCAGTTCAAATCATAGCATGGACCATGCTCACAACTGCCTATAACTACAGCTCCAAGGGACCCAGTGGCTTCTTTTGAACTCCAAGGACATTTGCATTCACACATGCACAAACTAACATGTGATGCACACACACACACACACACACACACAATTTTAAAACAAAATACAGCCAGGCAGTGGTGGTGCATGGCTTTGATCCCAGCACTCGGGAGGCAGAAGCAGGCAGATCTCTGTGAGTTCAAGGCCAGCCTGGTCTACAAGAGCTAGTTTCAGGACAGCCTCCAAAACCACAGAGAAACCAAAACCAAAACAAAACAAAAAAAAAAAAAAAAAAAAAAAATAAGACAAAATACATGTTAAGAAAAGGAAAGCTGGGTTAGAGAGATGGCTCAGAGGTTGAGAGTACTAGCTCTTCTTCCAGAGGCTCACAACGATCTATAATGATATCTGGCGCCCTCTTATAACCTACAGGCAGAACACTGTACACATAATAAACAAGTCTTTAAAAAGAAAAGGAAAGCTAAAGAAGAGGAGGAGGTAGGAGAAGATGAAGAAAAAAAGATGACGATGATACTAGTATCAAAGAGAAGCGTGGCGTGGTGGCACACAACTTTAACCCTAATACCCAGGAGGCAGAGGCAGATATCTGTGATTTCAAAGCCAGCCTGGTCTATATAATGAGTTTCAACACATCCAGAACTACATAGTGAAACCCTGAACAAAACAAAACAAGATAAAATGTCTCAAAAAGAAAGGCTTGCTTTTGTAACAGCCTGTTCTGAGGTATAACTAAGTCCACCTAACTGGTACTATGATAATCTTACATTAAAGATGCATACCCACACCCTAATTTTCTTTTTGAGACAGGGTCTCATACAACCTAGGCTGGCCTTGAACTGAGTATGTAGCCAAGAATGATCTGAAATGTTTAATACTGCCAGTACCTCCAGGGTGCTTGGAATGCCATCCTGTACAGCCTGTGCACTGCTGGGACTCAAACCCAGGACTTTATGTTTATCAGGGAAGAACTCTACCAATGGAGCTACATCCCTAGCCCCTGAATTACATCTTAAAACTTCATCACTTCTCACAGGGTGTGGTGGCACACTTCTTTGCCCTCAGCACTTGGAGGCAGAAACAGGTGCCTGGGAGTCTGAGAGCTGCTTGACATATATTGTGAGTTCCAGGACTACACAGTGAGCCCTGCCTCAAAAAGAAACAAAGTTTCACCACACATCACCACCTTATCACAGGGGTTTGATAGGGCAAACCACATTCAAAGCCAAGGAACATTACACAGTCTCCTCTCACTGTACAGGGTAGTATTCTTGTAAATTTTGCTATCTGTGAAAACTGTGGAAAACTATTTTGTGTTCCCACATTAAGTGGCGTGAGTGTGTAGGCTTCAGTGCTCACAGGCTGATCAGTCACCCAACAGAACATTCAGGTGAGTCCTTTGAACACTGGGTAGCACCCACAAAGTCTCAGGGGACTCCAGCACTCCTGACTGCCCCAAATTCCACAGGTTTGACTAACAGCACCAGCCCCACTAGATTCTCCTAAACCCTCTAGGATGGAAGCATGTGTCCAGGGAGTGCAGGAAGTGCCCGGAGGCCTGGGCCTGGCCTGAATCAGAGGGGTCTGTGAGAGCCACTGAGGATGCAGCCTCCTTAGCGAGGTCCTGAGGGGGCAGATAGCTCAAAACTCTATGTGGACTTTGCTGCCCGCACACAGTATATTCCAGACTGTCTTCAGGACCTGCGCTCTTTGGGGTTCTGAATGTACAGTTCTTCCAGGCCATGTAGGAAATATATCCCCAGTGGACAGCGGGGTCCCATTATCTGTGGCCTCTGTGGGACCCTTCATGTAAAACCTTTACCTAAATAACACACCAAGAGGACTCAGGAGCCCTAACAAGTATAATTAAATATAAAATAATACCCAATGACAGGTAACAATAGGTAAGGTAAAACACCCCTGATGGCCCTCATGCTACATTTATTAAAAAATGTGAAAAATAAATTTTTTTAGGGGGGGGAGACAAGTTTTTTTAAAATACCTTTCTCTGGTGCCCCTGAGGACCTGATCTTTGTGATACACCAGTGACACAGCAGTGATCCATGGAGCCAGTCATTTAATCAGATTCAAGCCATTTTTAGTAAGTACTTTTTTTTTTTCTTTTTTTTGAGATGGGTCTCATATAGCTGACCTCAAACTTGCTATGTGGAAAAGACTAGCCATGAATTCCTTATTCTCTTCTTTCCACCTAGCAAGGGCTTGGATTACAGGTGTGTACCATGCTGCCCAGATTTTTTTTTTTTTCCCCTTGAAACAGGATTTCACTATGTAGCCCAGGCCAACTTGAAACTCTTCTGCCTTGCTCCCAAGATGAATGGCATGCATGTACCACCACACTCAGAGAGGGAAGCATGGCTCTCATTTGCAGATGTGGTACTGAAAGTTAGACTAGTTAAGATACTTGAGTTAGCTGGGGACAGGACCAGCCTATTTCAAAGCCAAGTGTGAGTCCAGGAGTTAAGCACCCCACCCCCAAATCACTTGCTCTGTTATTCCTGGTCAGTGTAATTTCTTAGTGCTAAGCTAGCTTGGAAAGCAGGAGGGAAAGTTGAACAGCACACACACACACACACACACACACACACTTAGACACACCTTCTCTGCCAAGGGAGCTGATGTGTGGTGCTTCTTGCCATGTTTATGCCCCCCTGTGGCCACACAAAGAGCTGCTGTTTGGTTCCTGGTTCATTCTAGCACCACTAGGGGCCTCTGCAAAGCCTGGCTATGTTGAGAAAGGCAGCAGGTTATCAGTGAATACACTATGGACATATTTCTGCTGTTGGTATTGCTCTTGCCTTTCTGGAACTCCTAGTTCTCACTTCCTCTGCTGGCCAAGGTAGGTACAGTGGACAGCTGGTCAGCATCACGGGCCGAAATGCTTGACATGGGGGACTAAGTCATTGGCTGTATTGTCCCCAAAGGCATGGAAGAGAGAGGACATTCCCGGTAGAGGTACAGGACGGGGGAAACTCTGGAGGTAGTTCTGTGAAACTGGAGGTTAATGTGAGAAAAAAAATTAAATTTGACCCAGTCTCCAACATAGCCTGGAGATGGGGGTGCCCTGATTATAGTCACAGGTCCTAGTTCTTCAGACAGAAATAACTCTGGAGCCAAGGAAAGGAGGCCAGGTCCACCCCCACACCCTGAATCCATCCCCCGCCCTCATTCGGCAGTCACCCCACACTTGGAGGTGCAGTGTCTGCTCGATGTCATGAGAAAACAGAAAAGGGACTCTAGATGCCACAGAGGTCCCTTGCCCAGCTCGCACATGCAGCCAGTGACAATGCTGTGCCTCTCGTGTCCACCTGACCTAGAGCCCCATCTTGTAAGCCACAACACCACATAGGATATCCTGTGGCAGAGCTTCCAAACTCTTGGAAAAATAAGTGTAAAGTGTGGTTAAGTGTCTGTCAATTCATTCATGAACTTCAAGGTTAATGGAGCCACCCTAGTCCACAGAGGGGAAGAAAATACCCAGCTCTCACTAGCCTCTCAGTCTTCTATGAAGGCTCGATCAGGTGGAAGCTTGTGGGCTTTGAAGTTTGCCTTTGGTTGATGAAATAATGTTTGGCCTCCCAACAGTATGCTTACAACACACTAGCTATGTATCTTCCACAGTGGGGACCCATAATGTGGGTAGTGGCCAGGAGCTGACAGTCCTGTTTGACTTAATAGCCTTTAGGGAAAGCAGATAAAGCCTCAGCTGAGGTGGGGCTATCTTCCTTCCCACCATGGGATGTTTGGCTCGCCCCCTTGTCTCTGAAATACTCAGATGACAACTGATTGTAGACAGATAAACTTCCAGGAGACTTGGCATCCATAGAGTGAGGCTAAATTCATTTATTTGACCCCCACCAAGTTACATTTATTATCCAGAGGAGTGTGGTGAGGTCAGTTCAAGTCTCTGAATCTTTTCATACTTCTCATACACAGGTGTCTTTAGTCAGGCTTTTGTGTTGCTGAGGTCAAATGTCATGAAAAGGAACTTAAAGAGGGAAGATTTACTTCATCTCCTGGTTTTTGAGGTCCTGTGGTGATGGCAGAGAGCATATGGCAGAGCAGGGAAATTCACTCCATAGCACCCAGGAGGCAGAGAAAATGGCAGATAGGAAGGAGCCAGGGCAAGAGGCAGCCACCAAGAGGAGCCCCAGTAATCTGCTTCTTCCAACTAGGTCCCCAACTTCTCCCCTTCCCCACCTCTCAAAAATGCCAACTTATTAAAACCATCTATTCATCTGCTCACGATGCTGTAACCGTTGCTGGAAAGGGCATTGCAAACACACCGTGGTGTTTTGAATGGTGATAGCCCCCAGAGACTCAAGTGTTTGAATGCTTGGCCCATAGGGAGTGGCACTAGAGGGAGGTGTGGCCTGGTCTGGGTAGGTGCTGCTTGGCTAGAGGAAGTGTGTCACTGTGGGGCGGGCTTGAGGTCTCAGAAGCTCAAATTAGTTCTCTTCCTGCTGCCTGAGGATTAAGACATAGAACTTTCAGTTCTTTTCCAGAACCATGTCTCCCTGTATTCTTCCATGTCCTACCGTGATAATTGACTAAACCTCTGAAACTGTAAGCCAGACCCAATTCAATGTTTTCCTTTATAAGAGTTGCCATGGTCATGGTTGTCGCTTCACAGCAATAGAAACCCTGACTCATGGGTGCATTCCACTAATCTCCTAGGCTTTTGTTAATCCAATCAAAATGACAATCACAAGCAATCATCACTCTAGGCATAATGACATCGCCTATAACATGTACTTAGGGGATGGAGGCAGGAAGATGAGCTGGAGGCTAGCCTGGACTACATAGCCAGGCTCTGTCAGATGTGAGACACTTCCACTGCAGAGGTATTCCATTATGAAACATTTGATTTGCTGCAAAACAGGATGAAGCCATTTTCTTGCAAGATTCCGCAGAGCCTGAACATTGTGTAATTGGGAGGATAATCAGAAAATGTGTCTATAACTGTCCTTCCTTTCAAGCAATGCTCATTTACTGAGGTCAGGCCTCACAAGGAGTACAACTCAGGGGAAGCACGGAGTTGTGTTTTCAGTCCTATTCAGCCATGGCCCAACGGCCCGGAGACAGAGCAGGCAGGTTTGGCCATAGGATCCAAGGCCTTCCAAGTCAATGACCTTTACCCCTTCAGTTTTGCGCTGTACCAAAAAAAAAAAAAAAAAAAAAGTTTTTCCTCCCTTTGATACCTGCCAAAGCCTTACCAGAGAGAGCCTTCCCCTGATTTCTCAGAGAACGGCCTTCCCTACCTAGAGAGCTCAGCTAGTAAAGACTCCTACCCCCAAGCATGATGACCTAGGTGTTGGAAGAAGAGAATTCCTGAAAATTGTTCTCCGACCTCCAAGTGCGTGCTGTGGCATAGGTACGCCCAGCCCCCTTCTCCAAGAAGTAAGGAGAGAGACAGACAGACAGACAGACAGAGGCAGAGGCAGAGACAGAGAGAGACAGGAGAGACATAGAGTGACCACCCCAGGGCCCGGGGCTAGCCCTCCAGTCCCGCCCACTCCCCAGCCATTTCTTCTGCGCATGTACAGGAAAGTGGGCTTTCCCACCCTGCCCCCCAACTGCGAGGTAGTCAGTGAAATAAAAAGAATGTAAAAGTTCCTACAGTTTCCTACCCCAGAAGCAAGCATTGTCAACTCCCTGCCCCATTAAACTTTTCTTTCCAGACAAATAGGCCAGCACAATGAGGAAGGAAGGGAAAAAGCACAGAACATTGCTGTTATTATCAACACGTCCTCTCTTCTTGGTCACAGTCAGCCTTTTCTACTTCACATTCTGTCCTGGCCAATTCCAACACCACACTTTACCTACTAATAGATGCAGGGAGTGGCAGATCAAGCCAAGGTGGGGTCACTCAGCTAGGGGAGGCCCAGAAGTGGACACCTGCACCTCTCTATTCTCACATACATCCCAGGCTACCTGCAGGTCCCTTACTTCACCTGGAGCTGCCCACGGGCTTGCTCTAGTCAGGGCTTCTCTAAGAGAGGCGGGGAGGGACTGTGGCACTCGCAGCTTCCTGAAGAGTTACTGTTTCCTTAGGAAGCACTAACTGGGATTCAGCGACATTGCTTGCTGACCTAGAGGACTTGGAGGTTTCCCTGAGCTGGAACCTTTCGATGAGCGAGCTTGAGGCGCCCCCTGCTGGTAGCCTCTGCCTGGTTGCTGCAGCAAGCGAAAGGAAAGCACAGCCAAAGCACACTTCCAGGGGGCTCAGAAGTGCCTCTCCTGCATCTGTTTTTGGCCTCTTCCCACGCCAAATTTTCAACGCTTTCTTTCACACATCCCCAAACTTACACTCACGAAAGGATATGAGTCATTTGCAACTTGGAGTGCAAACTATAATCGCAAGACCCATCCAACTACGTCACTTCCGAGTAATTCGTTTTAACTTTTTAGATTATTTTTTTTGTTTGACTGCTTCTATTTTTTTTTTTTTTTTTTTTGTTTTTTTTAAAAGTTGGGCTAGAGAGATAGCTTGGCAGCTAAGAGCATTTGCTCCTCTTAGGAGGGATCAGGTTCAATTTTTAGCTCCTTCATGATGGCAATTCCAAGGCAAGCCATGCTAATCCCATGGATCGAGAATAAGACCACTACCACAGTTTAAAGCCAAATTTGAAGCAAGAAAGTTTTAATTAAATACTGGCCAGATGGATGGGCTCTAGCCAAGTCCATACCCAGGTTCCTGGGAATTAGCCCAGAATCAAGTATGGCAAGAGCTTAAGAAGGATAATACATAATTCGTTGCATTTCCCATCAGGTCCAAACAGGGGCAAACATACATCCTGATGTACCTCCAACTGTGAACCTCCTGCCCACATGTGATCGAGTACATCTGATTCAGATGGGCCAAATATACTTGTTTAGAGGAATGAAAAACATGTGGCTTGTTATCTCCCATAAACAATAGCCTCCAGCATTTGTTGGGCCTGGTTGGGCCAGGGGCTTAAAGATCAAAGGTATTTTTGTTTCATGGATCTCTTAGGCATAGTAATTAAAACTTAAAAATGTCACTTTAGCCCTCCCATCTGCTACCCTCTTCTGACCTCTAAAGGCAGCAGGCACACATGTGCACATATATACATGCAGGCAAACATTCATACACACAAAAGAAAACATACATCTTGAAAAAAAATTTAAAATACTGCGCACATGTGTGTGTGTATATGTGTGTGTGTCAAGAGGGGGCAAGTATGCCCACAGAGTCCAGAAGAGGATATTGGATCCTCTGGAAACATGTGAATAGGCTGAGAGTCCTTGCTCCCTTGGCTCCTCACCTAATCTATCCCTCAAAAGACCAAAAGGCAATTTGGTTGGCATCTTAGTTGCTATGAAGAGACATCATGACCCCAGTAACTCTCATAAAAGAAGGCATTTCACTTGGGGTCTTGCTTAAATTTTCAGAGACTTCGTCCATGATCATCATGGCTGGAAAGCAGACAGACAGGGGATTGGAACAGTAGCTGAGGGCTTTACAGGCAGGAGAGAGAAAGCCTGGCATGGGTTTTTGAAACTTCAAAGCCCAGCCCCTGTGACACATTTCCTCTAACAATGTCACTTCTACTCCAGTGAGGCCATATCTCCTAATCTTTGTCAAACAGCTCTGTTAATTGGGGACCAAACATCCAGATATTAACCTATGCGACCATACTCATTCAAACCACCATAGTTGGTTTCCTGGGCAGAAAATGCCTCCCCCAGAGTATGGTATCACACCTATGTAGTCTCAGCACACTGGAAGAAGGCTGAGGCAGAAGGATTATGAGGTCAGCGTTAGCTTGGGGTATCCACCAAGCTCAAGGACAACCTGAGCTACATAGTGAGATTGATAGGGCTCCTCAGTTATAAAAGCAGCATTTCTGTGAGGTTACAGCTGGCCATGGTCAAATCATTATCACGTCAGAAAGGAAGTGTTTTGCTGAAACAGCCTGTCCAGGAAGATAGTCTGACTTGACTGAGCAGACAATACCAGGAAGGACAGACTTCAGACTCACTAGTGGCCCTCTGAAACTGCACTTAACTTCCTCTTCCCCAAGCCTCTATATAAACTCCAAATATTCCCTCTTCTTCTTGCAGACAGACCCCTTCACTCCAGAGGGGTTGAAATAAACAGCTACCCTGCGAAGTCAGACTATGGTTTCTTTGTACTGCCTCAGAGATCTTATCTAGAAGGAAGGGAGGAAGGAGGGGAGGGAGGGAGAAAGGGATGAAGGGAGAGAGGGAGGGAGGAAGGAAGGGCCACCTAAATAAAATAGCACCCAAAAAACCAGGATGGGACACTGAACAAAAGGTATGTTATTGATCACAAGTGCTAACCTACTCTGCCTAACTAGATTGATATGGTAGTCTCACCCTCTAGACATGGATCTGAGTTTGTGCAGAAGTATATGGCAGTTTTTCCAGTCACATTTCTAATTGACAGAGTGGGAATACCCAATCAGCTGGTGAAGAGATATAAAGATGAGGGAGGGGGCTGGAGAGATGGCTCAGCAGTTAAGAGCACTGGCTGCTCTTCCACAGGACCTGGGTTCAATTCCCAGCACCCACCACTATTTGTAACTCCAGTTCCAGTGATCTAACATTCTCTCTGGCCTCTGAGGGGAGCAGGCATGTAAATGATGCACAGACATACAAGTAAGCAAAACACACACACACACACACACACACGCACACACGCACGCACGCATGCAACACAATTTGAACCAAATTTGAAGCAAGCTTGATTTTTATTGGGGTGTACCCAAGAACTAGCCAGCAACTGCCTCCTAAGTTGGGTTAAAGAGAGCAGCCCCCAAACTATCTCTTGGGTCTCTTTTAAAGAGTAATCCCAGTACTCAGGAGGCAGAGGCAGGTGGATCTCTGTGAGTTCTAGGCCAGCCTGGTCTACACAGCGATTCCGGAACAGCCAAGACTATAAATGTGATTGGGGAGGGTCAGGGATGGTAAGGGTATTCTCAAAAACAAATCAAGGTCATAGGTTGGGGAAGATTATGTTCTAGGAAACAAGAGAGCAACTCAACTATCACAGTAAATAGAAACTTATATTTTAAAATAATGGCTCCTGCCTTAAAATGGAGTCAGGCAGGTTCCTCAGGAGGATATGTGGTAATTAGAATGCTAGAGCTCATGTTGCCTGGCAACACAAATGCCAATGGACAGTGACAGGAGCTGAGTCTTTAAATTGTATTTTCTTCTGAGTCAGTGATCAGAGAAAGCAATGGGTTGGCACCCTAACCCTGCTTTCCTCTTACCTTCAGCATTATAGACAACTGTTAGTTGCCCTGCAGGTGCTGGAACTTGAACTAGGGTTCTTTGGAAGAGTAACCAATGCTCTTAAATGCTGAGCCCGCAAAAAAATCTCTCTCTCTCTCTCTCTCTCTCTCTCTCTCTCTCTCTCTCTCTCTCTCTTTCTCTCTCTATCTATATGTGTGTGTGTGTGTATATATATATATATATATATATATATATTATAAAATTATAAAACTGCAGAACTAGGTATGTGCTGTAAGTTTTTAGGAATAAAGTGGCCTAAATACACTGAAATCCTTCAGTGCAGAGACAGCTTTTCAATGTTGGGATGAGCTTGCAAAACAGAAAGACAAAGTTAAGTGGGCTGGGCAGCAAGGATGCCACTGCAAAGAGTAAAAACACGGAAGGCTTTTTACAAACTCTCGGGTCTCAGGCCAGCTGCTGCAATTTTAGTAGAAACACACTGCCACTGTCTCAGTCCTTCATATACAAGAGTCATATACAAGAGTGTCCTCAAATGCAGTTTTCCTACATAGAAAATCCTCACTGTATAGCTAAGGAAGCAGGGTACCTTCCTGGAATTATCCAAGAGACCCATGCCCCTGCTCCACTAACTACTCTAGGTCATGTTGGTTTTTGTTTTTGAAGCAGAATCTTGGACTGGCCATTGACTCACTAGGTAGTCAAGGATGCCTCTGAACACTGGATCCTTCTGCCTCCACTTCTATTTTGGGATTGATCCCAGGATCGTGCATGCTGGGAAAACACTCTACTAATGAGCTACATCTCTAGCTCCATCCTCTGTTTTTAAAATACCATTTTCTTTTGCAATTATACAAGTTATGTCAAATGGGGAAACATATGTACAATTTTGTTTGCTCATATAGTCTAGGAACACCTTGAACTGATTGTCCTGCATCTCTCTCACAAACACTGGGATTACAAGCATGTGCCACTGTCCTTGGCTCTGGCAATGTATATTCATGGTAGAGAAGTGTAATTTGGGAAGAAAGCAGGTACACAGGTGGCACTGGGGGTGAGGGGGTGGCCGGCAAGGTAAGCATGTGCTTTACTGTCAGGCCACAGAGGCTGCACTGGCTGACACTGAGGAGGAGATTAAAGAGATTAGTGAGCAGCTAGAGAATGAGGGGATGGAGGGGATTTGGTGAATATGGCCCTAGGTGTATCTCTACTCTTCTTCGACATGCATGCCTGGTTACAGTGAGTGCACATTTCAAGCAGACATTTCATTAAATGAACCTTTGTTGTTGGAGCCATGGGGTGATAGAGATACAAGAAAAGCTGGGAACTCTGAGGGTCTGTGAGGAGGTGGATCAGTCCTAGACCATGTGGAGTAATGGATGCATTGACAGAGAAACCCATTGGCTGCTGAAACTGTGGGGCCTCACAGAGGGAGGGGTGACCACTGGGGCTTCATTGCCATCTGTTCTTTGTCCGGTACATTTCAGTTTGAAAGCCTTAATTTTTGTTTTGTTATTTTGAGACAGGGTCTCTTTACATAGCTCTGGCTGTCATAAAACTCACTATGTCTACATACAAGGCTGGCCTCGAACTCACAGAGATCCACCTGCCTCTGTCTCTGGAGTACCAGGATTGAAGTCATGTGCCATCATCGCCTGAAATTAGGCACTCTGGCCAGGAAAGCAGGTAAGCTAACTGTGGGTTTTCACCTTTCCCTTGTCTCCTCCATATCCAATACCCAAGTCTCATGCCAAGGTCTGTAGCAGACTACTTCTATAGCCTCTCTTCACTCTCTGCTTCCATTCCCAGGGGGCTGAGCAGATCCTTGTGGAACACCCTACTTTTCTCCTCCCTGTGGACCCCCTCCTAGTCCATCCCCATTCCTAAGCATCAGCTCCCACTACCTAGAAACACATTTACCAGGAACCCCCAGTAGGCACACTTAACAGGACCCCAGAAGAATTCCCTACCAGACAACACACAGTCACCACACTCTCCTAAGAACCAGAGAAGGCAATAGAAACCAAGGAACCAAACACCCACCAACAAAAACAAGACAAGATATCAACACCTAGAATTACAACTATCCCAAACCCAGATGTCTAGATGGCAGAGTGAAAACACAACAACCAGGAAAACATGTCTACATTGGAGCTCAGCAGTCCCACTGCAGCAGGCCCTAGAATGGCAACATTGCTGAAGCACAGGTAAAAACTTTAAAACAGGGTATTTAAAAAAGGTAATGAATAAATCCCTTAAACACAAACAGTAGAATGAAAATAGTTCAAGACTAGGAAGTGGAAATAGAATCGATAAAGAAAACCCAAGTGAGGGAAATCTAGAAATAAAAATAGGAGCTCAAACAGGAACCTCAGAGGCAAGACTCACCAACAGAATACAAGAGATAGAAGACAGAATTTCAGGCATCAAAGCCATGATTAAAAAAAAAAAAACCAAAACCAAAAACAAAAAAACAGATACCTTGGTCAATGAAAATGTTAAATCTAAAATAATCCTGCCACAAATCTTGGACACCATGAAAAGACCAAATCTAAGAATAATAAGAATAGAGGAAGGAGAAGAAACCTAAAGAAAAAAATTGTCAACAAAGTCACAGAAAAAACATTTCTAACATAAGGAAGGAGATGCCTATCAAGGTCCAAGAAGCATACAGAACAACAAATAGACTGGATCATAAAAGAAAGTCTTCTTGGCGCATAATAAACAAAATACCAAATGTATATAACAAAGAAAGAATATTAAAAGCTGTAAGGGGAAGAACCAAGTAATATATAATGGTAGACCTATTAGAATAACACCTGGCAAGAGTGGTGGTGGTCCATGCCTTCAATCCCAGCCCTGGGGAGGCAGAGGCAGGCAGATCTCTGTGAGTCAGACCAGCTTGGTCTACGAAGTGAGTTCTAAGACAGCCAAGGCTACACAGAGAATCCCTGTCTTGAAAAACAACAAACAAACAAACAAAACCACAAGGAACAAATAATTCCAGACCAGAACATACATCAAAATAGAGGAAACATGCTGGGCAGTGGTGGCACACACCTTTAATGCCAGCACTCTGGAGGCAGAGGCAGACGGATCTCTTTTAAGATCGAGGCTAGCCAGGTCTACAAGAGCTAGTTCCAGGATAGCCTCCAAAGCCACAGAGAAACCTTGTCTCAAAAAACCACAGTGGGGGGGGGATGACACACACGTTTGAACATACACACACACACACACACACACACATCATTTAATCAATGGAATCAAATTGAAGATCCAGATAAGCCCACACACCTATGGACACCTGATTTTGCCTAAGAAGATATATATATATATATATATATATATATATATATATATATATCTCCAGAAAAAAAAAAGACAGCATCTTTGAGATCTTTGAGCTAGTCAAACTAGATGGCTGCATGTAGAAGAATCCAAATAGATCCATACTTATCACCCTACATAAGACTCAACTCCAAGTGGATCAAAGTCCTCAATCTAAAAGCAGATATATTGAACCTGATAGAAGAGAAAGTGGGGGAATAGCCTTGAACTCAATGGTACAGGAGAAGACTTTCTGAACAGAACACTGATAGTGCAAACACTAAGATCAGCAATTAATAGATGGGACCTCATAGAACTGAAACACTTCTGTAAGGCAAAGGACATCATTTGGACAAAGTGGCAGCCTACAGAATGGGAATAGGTGTTTTATCAAATACATACCTGATAAAGGGTTAACATCCAAAATATATAAAGAATTAAAAAATCTGAACATCAAGACAACAATAACTCAATTTAAAAATAGGGTACAGCTCTAAACAGAGAATTCTCAAAAGAATAACCTCAAATGACTGAGTAACACTTAAAGACAATGTTCAACATCCTTAGTCATCAGGGAAATGAAAAAAATCAATTTTACATTTGCCAGAATGTCTAAGATCAATAAACAAATGAGAGCTCATGCTGATGAGGATGTAGGATAAGGGGAACACTCAAATGGTGCTAGTAGGAGTGCAAATTTGTACAGCTACTACAGAAATTAGTGTGACAGTCCCTAGGGAGATGGAACTCAATCTACCTCAAGATTCAGCTAAACTACTCTAGAGCACATATGTAACAGATGCTTCATTTTACCACAGAGATCCTCAATCTTCAATGCTGCTCTATTCATAATATCTACAAATTGGAAATGATGAATGGATAGAGAAAATGTGGTTCAATTATGCAACCAAATACTACTTCACTGTTAAAAAAGTGAAATGAAAGCCACAGGTAAATGGATTGAACTAGAAAAATAATCATCCTGAGGGAGGTAACCCATGCCCAGAATGACAGATTGGTAAGTATTTGCTTATATGTGGACATTAGCTGTTAAGTCAATGATAATCTAGCTGCAGTTCACAGGAGTTGGGCTAGGAGGAACTGTAAGGACTACGGTTTTTCCTCCTGCCGCCCGGTCTTGTCCTGCCGCTGCGCCAGCCCCAAATAACACACTGAGACTCTGTATTAGATATAATTCTGTTGGCCCGGTTACTTGTTTCTTATCGGCTAGCTCTGCCTTAATTATTAACCCATTTCTGCTGATCTATGTATTTCTCTTACCGGGGAGCCGGCAGGCATACTGCTTTCTCCCGACTCTCCATCTTGGCTCCTCCTTACTACTTCCTCTTTCCTCCTTGTCTCCTAGTCTCGCCTATCTTGCTTTCCTATTGGCCAACAGTGCTTTATTCATTAACCAGTATGAGAAAGTATGAGAAATATATACAGAATGACATCTCCCATCATCTCCTCTTTTCTGTCTAAATAAAAAGAAGGGTTTTAACCTTAACATAGCAAAATATATGACACAACAGTTATCAAGTAAAAATCACAGTTAACAATATTTAGTCCATTAACATTTAACATTTAACAAGATTAAAAGAAAATATTCTATCATCTATCCTATTTGTCTTCAATTCCCTCAAAGACCACAGAAGGATAGTATATAAACTCTAGAAATGACAGAGACATCTTGCCTTGTCAGTCACCTGAAGTTCTTCTGTAATCTTCCATCATCAGCCCATAGGTCATAGTGTGTCTGGCAGACTCTTCAGCAAAGTAGGAAACTTTAAACTGTCTTCTTGTATTGGCAGTTTGTCAGTCACTTTCCTCTGTGTCCTGCAGACTGTCTGGCAGACTCTTCCATGAAGCAGGAACTCTATAGCAATGTCCATCTTGAATCAGCAGTCACTTTTCTGTGGGTCCTGCATGTACAGTTTATACAACATAAAGTCAAACAGTCCAGACAAGAGCAGTATCTTGTCCAAATGGCTAGTCTTGCCATATTGGAAGTAAACTTCATAACGCATTTCTTCGATGTGCATCTTCCTTTCTGACACAGGTAGTGTTGCCAGGAGCAATTATGTCTCACTGTCAAGAAAAATCCTAAACCATTTTAAATGCCATATTCTGTAGGTCTTTGAAATGTTTGAAGAATTCCTATTTATCTCAAATATATTTCTGTGTATCTTGAAAAACCTAATTAACTTAATTTTAAGCTTTGACTATCATAGGTAATATCTATAATCTGTGCTAAATTGCACATTAAATTTCTAAATGAGCTATATAAACACAATACCTAATCAAAAGGAGAATATACACATCACAAAATTGACCTTAAATAGTATCAATAAATGAAAATCCATTCCAAAACAAAGTATTCATATCTATACCATAATTCCCTTTTTACCTTTAAAAAATATTGGTTGTGATCATTAACCATTTATAACCAACACCATTTAAATGAAAACAAACATTTATAAACAGTATTTGGGAATTTGGGCGTCATTCTTTCCAAACTACTTCCTGCTGATAGGGGGCGCTGTCATGGGGGATCCGAAGGAGATGCAGAAATCCTGGCTGTAATCTGTAAGGTTGCCTTGTCCCAACTGTTTTGAATGTTGGATCACCAGGAACGCTGTATCAGGGGGTCTGGCTTGCTCAAACCACATTAGTCTGGAGGAATCCACAGCTTTTTATTTTTCTGTGGAGACAAAAATAAAAATCCTTTCCCCCAGTAACTTGTCCTTAGACTTAAATTTTTGAGTCAAAGCATTTTTAAAATATATAAATTGAATTAATCAAGCAGCATTTGTTTTAACAGTTGTTGTTTCCTCAGCAGTCAAACAATGCAAAGACAATATAATATCATACAGTAACCAGATTCTCTCTGAGCTTTTCATCTTTACGTGGCTTTATTATTACTCCGTTTATTTTACTTTTTATTTTTTGAGACAGGGTTTCTCTGTGTAACTTTTATCTGTCCTGGAATTCATTCTGCATACCAGGTTTACTTTGCAAATCACAGAGATCTGCTTGCCTCTGTCTCCCGATTGCTGGGATTAAAGGTGTGTGCCACCACACCCAGTTCCTGTCTTTTTAAAACCATTTTTTTATTCTCTCCCAAGCCTACGTATTTTTTAAAACACACTATAAACTTTTAGCGCTTTTTCTTAATGTGAATCTGTCTTTACTGTAAATCTTTTTCTTTTTCTGGCCACGAGTCTTTTATCTGGAATTAGCTCCATAGACAAGGCTGGCCTTGAACTCAGAGAGATCCTCTTGCCTCTGCCTCCCAAGTGCTGGGATTAAAGGCATGCACCACCAATGCCCTGCTAAGAGTCCTACGTCTTAAACTCACAGGCAACAGGAAGTGGTTTGAGACATTAGGCAGTGTCTTAAGCATATATGAAACCTCAAAGTCTGCCTCCACAGGTACATACTTCCTCTAACAAGACCCCACCTACTCCAACAACACCATCCCTCCTAATAGTGCCACTCCCTTTGGAGGCTATTTTCTTTCAACCCACCAAATACATATATATCCTCTCTTTTACCCTACAGATCCTTTGAGTATTCCAGTTTAGTGGATTCCAATTTAGTGTTTTTTGTGAGATTCCTGAGTGTACCAGGCTTTTTCTTTTGGGCCATCAACCAGCTCCTAAATAATGACAGAGTCTTAGTATTAGTTTTGAATGCTTGGCCTAGCCTACACTCGTTTCTGCCTAGCTATTTTTACTTAAATTAACTTGTTTCTCTTTATCACTTTTACCTCAGGGCTTATTACCTTTCTTACTTTCTTTCTGTATGTCTTGTCTACTGGCTGGCAGTGACTACCTGCCTGGCTTCTGGTCCCTCATTCTTTCCTCCCTTTTCTCATTTTTCTTCTTGAGCCTAGATTTCTCCTATTTATTCTATCTGCCCGCCAGCCTTGCCTATCCCTCTCCTAACTAGCTATTGCCATCTAGCTTTTTATTAGAGCAATCAGATGCCCTAGGCAGGCAAGAGGAAACAAATGTAATATATCTTTATATAATTAAGCAAACATCCTTACATCATTAAACACGTGCAGCATAAACAAAAGTAACACACCTTTACACAGTTAATGTAATATTCTGCAGCATAAATAAATGTAACAACACCCTTGCCTAGTTAAAATAATATTCCACAATGCCTGAGTGTTCAAGTGAGTGGGTCTCTGAATCTATTCCTGTTTCCTATACCTTTTCATGGGCTCTTCTCCTGCTTTGTTTGCTTTGTCCTATTCTGGTGCATTAGGTTTTGTTTGTTTGCTGGTTTTTAGAGACAGGGTTTTGCTGTGTAACAGCTCTGACTGGCCTGAACTAGCTCTGTAGACCGTGCTGACCTCAAACTCACAGAGATCTCCTGTCTCTGCCTCCCGAGTGCTGGGATTAAGGGCATGTGCCACCACCATCCAGCCATGTTAGTTTTTGTTTTAACTTATTTTTTTTTACTATCTCTTAGAAGCATGTGTATTTTCTAATGAGAGACAGAAAGGGGGGGGTGGACCTGGATAGAAAGGGAGGTGGGGAGAAACTGTGAGAGAAAAGAAAGAAACCTTTTTTCTTTGTTTTGTTTTGTTTTGTTTTGTTTTTCTTTTCTTTTTTAGTGTTTTTGAGACAGGGTTCCTCTGTGTAGCCCTAGCTGCCCTGGAACTAGCTCTGTAGACCAGGCTGGCCTTGAACTCACAGAAATTGCCTGCCTCTGCCTCCCTAGTGCTGGGCTAAGAAACCTATTTTCAATAAAAGGAAAGGAAGGGAGAAAGGAAGGAAGAATGAAAGAGAGAAAGAGAGAGATAAAGAAAGAAAGAAAGAAAGCTAAAACTAACCCTTCCATATGACCCAGCTATACCACTTCTCAGCATATGCCCAAGAGACTCAACATCTGACTCCATGGTTACTTGCTTAGTCATGTTCACTGTTGCTTTATTCATGACAGCTAGGACATGAAAACAAAGTAAGTGTCTTTCAACTGATAAATGGATAAGAAAAATGTGTACAGCTGAACGTTGGTGGCACCCTTGGAAGATAGAGGCAGGCAGATCTATGTGAGTTCGAGGCCAGCCTGGTCTACAGAGCTAGTTCCAGGAGAGGCTCCAAAGCTATACAGAGAAACCCTGTCTTGAAAAACCAAAAAAAAAAAAAGGAAAAAGAAAAAGGTTTACATGTACCCTATGGAATATTAACCAACTATATAAATGTGAAATTTGCAGATAAATAGGTGAAACTAAAAATGATCATATTGAGTGAAGTAACACAAACCCAGAAAGGTAAAGGTCTCAGGTTCTCTCTTATTATGGCTCCTACTTTCAAATCTTCATATATGTGTAGACCTCACTTTTTCACAAAGAAACGTCTCTTTGCAACAGAGACCAGTATAGTAAACCACATAAAAAATTTCCCTTTCCATGTTACCATGTTCATTGCGTTCTTCTTGTTCAGATCTTTTTTAGGCAGCCATGTTGATGAAACTTCAAGAGAGTAGCTTCTGACATTTCTAGGAGATTAAATCTCACAGCAAATTATGAACATGGTAACATGGAAGGGCAATATTTTATGGAGCCCCAACCCTTGAAACAGAGTAGTAGACAACTAAGGAATGCAAAGAGCAGGAGAAATAGGCTTCCTCAGGGAAGAAGCCCCCAGATGGCTATCCAATACCAAGTAGTCAGCCCTCAGACCACAACAAAAAGAAAATTAGGTGTACATTACAGGTGGGAAGCATGTGTTCATATCTTACTTAGGTGAGGATTACAACCCAAATAATAGGTTTTATGTCCCCCGCCCCCCATGTTTCTCCACTGACCCAGTAAACCAGATCAAGCAGAACTGAAAAAGTATAACAGCATGTATATTGAACAAAGCAACTCCCGGGCAAGCTCATTGATCCCAAAGATTGAGGCCAGAGAAACTGTGCACCCAGGCCGGGGCCGGAAAGTTTTATAGATTGTAGGTGAGGGGTAGTGATGTGTCTGCCACCAGCTGGGGTTGTGCCCCAGTGTGGTTAAAACAAACAAACAAACAAACAAACAAACAAAACCTGATCACTTAGGTGAGGACTTGGGCAGCTGGCAGCACCAGGGCAGGAAGTTGTAATAGCTGCTAAGAATGTGGAAATGGACTTTTGGCACTGTTCCCTTGTTCAGAGACTCTCTGAGCAGGCAGGGTTTGCATGGGGGGGGGGCTTCCCAGACTGCAGGGGCAAACTAGAGGCTCCAACTGAACACCACAGAATTCTCATCAGCTGTAATCCCAGCTTCTCTCTAGTCCTACCCTCTGTGGTCTCTGCTTTCAGTTGCACGACCCAACGGCCATGCTCTCCACTTAAAGTCAAATTAATCCATGTTGATCTTATCCTGCATTAAATATGAAAAGGCTATGAGGATCCCTAGAAATGCAGGACTGGATGTTAAATGGTAATAAATTATTATCAAGAAAGATAAAACAAGCCTGTCAGTGGTGGCACACCTTTAATCCCAGCACTCGGGGAGGCAGAGGCAGGCGGATCTCTGTGAGTTTGAGACCAGCCTGATCTATAAGAGCTAGTTCCAGGACAGCCTCCAAAGCCACAGAGAAACCCTGTCTTAAAAAAAAAAAAAAAAAAAAAAGGACAGTATGAAGCTAACAGGTTAGGTGTTACTGGGTTTTGTAGTTCCCTTTCACTGTAGTTTTTGCTTTGTTTGCTTGTTTTTGAAACAGTAAGCTACTCACTATGTAGTCCTGACATTCCTGAACTCACTATGTAGACTAGGCTGGGCTTGAATTTACAGAACTCCAACTTGTTTGGAGTTCTGGGGTTAAAGGAATGTGCTACCACCCCTGGCTTTTTGTTTGTTAACAGTGTTGGTATGTAGCCCAGATGGGCCTCTAACTCATGATCAGACCATGCCCATCTTTTTACATTGTGATTTTGTATTTGTTAGGGTTGACTGGCCTAAATCAATAGCTCATTTTAATTCTTATTTGATTTTTCTTTTTCTTATTTGCTTTAAAGTGAGCCTGAATGTTATTTTTTTTTTATAGTTCCAAAAAGGGTGGTACAAGTCTATAATCCCAGCTACTCCTGAGGCTAAGGTTCAAGATTGACTCGGATTACTTGTTAAGATTGTCTCACAGTAGCAAAAGATGAGGTGGGTGGGCAGAGGAGAGAGGTGAAGAAGTGTCTCTGTGGTAGAGTGTTTGCCAGTATGTGGGAGGCTCTGAGTTCCATAGTACCCAAAACCAAAATACAACCTACAGTAAGTAAAACAGGGCCCTTAGCACATGCCATTAACCCCAGAACTGGGGAGGCAGAAGCAGGTGGATCTTTGTAAGCTGGCCAGCCTGGTCTAAACTAGCTATGACTACATAGTGAGAGTCTGCCTTAAAAACAAAACAAAACATTTCCAAACAACCATCCTCTTGGTTACTAAGGCTGAGTAACAGGACATATATCACTCACAGATTGGGGTTCAGGCTTCTCAGGTAGGCCAGTGTGTCTTTCTTTCTGGAGACCCCATTTCTAGACCTTTCTTCTCTCTTATTTTTCTTTGAAATCAAGGAAGGATTCTACTGGCACACATATATAGGAAAGCTCTATTAAAACAATTTATAAGGGTAGTGGTAAAGACTGGCCTCTGCTGTTGTTAGGATCAGAAAACATTGAGGAATATCTGTTGTTCTGGTCCTCTGCCTTTCCCAAGCTACCAACTAGTAATAGTGCCAGCTACCATCACTTGTCTCTAATAGGCCAATGTAATTGTGAATTCAAAGCAGTGGTTAGCAACATTTTAGATCAGAAATTTTAGAAGGCTCATTCTAGCTGTTTCCAGAGGAAAGATAGTTAAGACTAAATGTAATTTGGCAAAAGGGAGTCTGGAGACTTGAAATCTGGCACTGGCAAATGGTGTGAAGGTATTTAGGAGGTGGAAATGATAGGATTAAAGTATGTGACAAGTTAGCCGGGCGTTGGTGGCACATGCCTTTAATTCCAGCACTCTGGAGGCAGAGGCAGGCGGATCTCTGTGAGTTCGAGACCAGCCTGGTCTATAAGAGCTAGTTCCAGGACAGCCACAGAGAAGCCACAGAGAAACTCTGTATGGAAAAACAAACAAACAAACAAACAAACATGTGACAAGTAAGGGAGGCATCAAATTGACCCTAATGTTTAGACTTGGGTCTCCTAGTGCCAATGGGATCTTTACTGGGTTAGGAAGAAGAGCAGGTTTAGAAAATAAGGTCAGGGCAAGTACAACTAGAGTCATCCATACTGCCTTCAAGGCAAGTGCCCAAAAGGTTGATGATTAAGGGTGTGGCGATAAGGCAAGCAGAGGAGCAAGGAGAGAAGAAACAAAACCTGGAGGAACCTATGCAAGAATGAACAATAAGGAACCAGAGACCTCTCTAGGTTCTGGGCCTGAGGGTGTGGCGATAAGGCAAGCTGGGGGTGTAGTCCCACGTGACAGCCTGGTGGCGTTGTGGCTGCTCAAATGCTACCGTATCCCCGAGGGTAGAGAGCAGGGCGGCTCCTCCAGGCCCCGCCTCTCTGTCTTCCTCTTTCCCTCTCCATCCATTGGGTAATGACTATGTCTATCAAGGGCCCGCCTTCGAAGTTAAGCCAATAAGAAATGGCGGGAGGGAGCTTTCTTCTAGTGCTGGTTCCTAGACTAGGGGCCTCTCTGGGGAAGTAAAACCCGGTCTCTGCAACGGAGGCACTGCACGCAGGATCTGAGCTGAGAGCCTCTGTCGAGTGCGAGCGGCGCAAGCTGGTGAGGGGAGGACGAGGGTACGAGGTAAGGAAGGGGACGGGTAGGGGGTGCGGGCATGTTCCCCAGCCTGGCCTGCGGGCACCTCAGGTGATGGGGCGGAGAGGAGATGAGGTGAGAGGGCGGGACGAGCTGGTCCCCGGTCGTGGTCACCCCACTCGCGCGCAAGCGCCACGTGGGCCCGCGCACTAGTGGAATCGGCTGCTTAGCCGGTTCTGTGCAGCTTCCTTAGTACTGGAGCGCCCGTGAGCTGGGCGTTGCAAAGTGGATTCCTGTCTCACAGCTTGGAAAGCCAAGGTTCAGAACACTAAACCAGAGCCCGGGTTCTTAACCAGTGAACCTTGCCTCCAGGGGCGCTAAATTCTGCCTCATCTGCGGAGAACGGTTTTCATTGCGCCCAGCTGCCTGTACTTTCTGCAGGGTCAAGGGGCGTCCGAGGCCGACTGCCTCTGAATGACCTCATCTGCCCCAAGTTCAGCCGGCTGGGGAATGGATGGTCTGCACTGGCTTTGGGAAATCAATTTGACAGTGCGTTTATACCCTTTGACCTACTGATTTTGGAAACAAGTAAGGAAAAGGTGGCTGTAAAGGCCGTGCAGTTTGGTGTTTAGTAAGTACCAGGTTAGCGGAAACAAGCTCCAAGTCTCCAATAATTGTGAATGTTTATGGCAAACTCGACAAATTGTACTATCACTGAAAACATTGTCTTTAGCACGGAAGCCAGATTAAATGTACTTGGCTCAACGATATAAAACCCTGTACCGAATAACTAGAAGAATGTACCCCAATGGCAAAAATAGTGAAAACCTCTTTTGATTTAATTTAATTTAAATTAATGATTTAATTTTTCTGTGTAGCCTTGGCTCTTCTGGAATTCACTATAGACAGGCTGGCCTTGAACTCAAGAGATCTGCCTGCTTCTGCCACCCTAGTGCTGGGATTAATGGCGTGTGCCACCACACTGGGTCTTCTGTGTAGCTGGCCTCTACTTCCCTATGCTTCCCAAATGCTGGGGTTGAAGGTTTGCATCACCACCCCAAGCTCCTTGAATCCCACCCTGCATGGCTGGCCCAGAATGATGCCAAAAACAATCTGCTATGTAAATCAGGCTAGCCTTGAACTCACAAAGTTTAGCTTGCCTCTGTCTCTAAGCCTCCCAAATTCTGGAATTAAAGTCATGTAGCACCATGCCTTGCCTGAAAGTGTCCTATTCTATTTTATTTTTACAAACTTACACAACCCACCCCTCACCCCTTTTCTTTTTCTGTGTATCCCTGGCTGTCCCGGAACTCTTCTTTGAAGACCAGGCAGGCCTCCCAACTCAGATCCCCCTGCCTTTGCCTCAGGAGTACTGGGATTAAAGTGTACCCTCACCACCTTTAATCCCATTACTACTCAGGAGGCTGGAGCAGGCAGATTTATGAGTTTTAGGACAGCCTGATCTACACCAAGAATTTCATGCCCTCCAGGGTGGCAAAACAGTGACAACAGCAAAAAGCATTCCCAAATTTGTGAGAACAGTACCCAGTGGCTGTAATTCTAGCTACTCTGGAATCTGAGACGGGGAGGAGCTAAAGTTCAAATCCAGCCTTGCAACTCGTTGAGACCCTGTATAAGTATAAAAGGGGGGCTGGGCATCTATAGATCAGTGCTATGGAGACTAGTGAAACAGGTCTGTTAAATATAGGTCACTGTGGCTCTGAAATTGCCAAGTTGTGCTAATATTTGAGGACCTGTTGTGTACCAGGTACAGGACTGGACTCAGGATAGCCGCCAGTTAGCAGCTATGTGTCTGGAATTCATGGAGTAGATAGATTGCTTGGGAGGGCAGCTACCTAAGATAACAGCAGGGGAGATTAAATAAGGGAGCTAGCTAGATAGGAGGCTTTGGTCTGAGAAAGGGCTCAGGAAAGGAGAGGAAAAGGCACAAGGCAGCTAGCTGGGAGGAAGGCAGGAAGCTCTTATTGGCTCTATAAAACCAGAGAGAATATTAGCAAAAGAAATGTTTTAAAAATCTGAACTTTGAAGTTTTCATAAACATTAATTTTTCAGGCTGAAAAACAACCCACCTCCACTTGCCAATATAGTTTCAGAATGTCAAGTACTGTATCCTACCGGATCTTCAATTCTGCGAGGAATCGTATTGCTATATTTCAAGGGGGTAGACGCTTATACTCAAGGGATGCCTCAAATAGGAATCAACTGAAATGGAGGCATTTTCTTCGGACATCTTCTACTCTAAAGAACCATACTCCATGTGGTGGCTTTGCTTCCCAGAAAGCCTTCAGACACACATCAACCGAGGAAGAGGATTTCCATTTACAGCTTAGCCCTGAACAGGTCAATGATTTGCTTCGGGCTGGCGAGTCATCTCACAAGCTTTTTGATTTCAACAATGGAGTTCCAAATTCAGTGTTAAGGTTTGAGAGCAACCAGCTGGCTGCCAATTCCCCAGTGGAGGACCGACAAGGTGTAGCTTCCTGCATGCAAACCAACGGACTAATGTTTGGTATTTTTGATGGACATGGTGGCCATGCATGTGCACAAGCCGTGAGTGAGAGGCTCTTCTACTACATGGCAGTGTCCCTGATGTCCCACCAGACCTTGGAGCAGATGGAGGAAGCAATGGAAAACATGAAGCCTTTGCTACCCATTCTTCAGTGGCTCAAGCATCCTGGGGATAGCATTTATAAGGATGTCACATCAGTACATCTGGACCACCTCCGAGTCTATTGGCAGGAACTTCTTGACCTGCACATGGAAATGGGCTTGAGCATTGAAGAAGCATTGATGTACTCCTTCCAGAGACTAGATTCTGACATCTCACTGGAAATTCAGGCTCCTCTGGAAGATGAGGTGACAAAAAACTTATCCCTCCAGGTTGCTTTTTCTGGGGCAACAGCTTGCATGGCCCATGTCAATGGAATTCACCTGCATGTAGCAAATGCTGGTGACTGCCGGGCTATCCTTGGTGTCCAGGAAGACAATGGTGTGTGGTCCAGTTTACCGCTTACCTGTGACCACAATGCTTGGAATAAGGCTGAGCTGTCCCGGCTTAAGAGAGAACACCCTGAGTCTGAGGACAGGACACTCATCATAGATGATAGGCTGCTGGGTGTCCTCATACCCTGCAGGGCCTTTGGGGATGTCCAGCTAAAATGGAGTAAAGAGTTGCAAAGTAGTGTCCTAGGGAGGGGCTTTGATATTGAGGCCCTCAACATCTACCAGTTCACACCACCCCACTACTACACTCCACCCTATCTGACTGCCAAGCCTGAGGTTACATACCATAGGCTGAGGCCCCAAGATAAGTTCCTTGTGCTGGCCTCAGATGGTCTGTGGGACATGCTGGGCAATGAGGATGTGGTAAGGCTGGTGGCGGGGCACCTATCCAAGATTGGTTGCCATAAGCCGGATCTGGACCAAAGACCAGCCAACCTGGGGCTCATGCAGAGTCTGCTGCAGCAGAGGAAAGCCAGTGGACTCCATGCAGCTGACCAAAATGCAGCCACACATCTGATCAGACATGCCATCGGGAATAATGAGTATGGGGAGATGGAGCCAGAGCGACTAGCTGCCATGCTGACCTTACCAGAAGATGTAGCCAGGATGTACCGGGATGACATCACTGTCATGGTGGTGTTTTTTAACTCCGAGTCAATTGATACATATTTTAAGGAGGGTTAAGAGTCTTGTCCTGTTGCCAAGGCTAACACGAATACCCTTTAAAACATCCTCACTTCTAAGAGAGGAATTCAGACCTTGTTAAAGAATAGGAAGATGTAGATTGCTGAGTAATTGACTAACAAAGGAAGGTAAGGAAACCCAGACTTAGGGGAAAGCATTAGCAGTGATTTTTGTCTCTGTGCATTGGTCAACTAATATACAGCAGACAGAATAAAGACTAAAATTGGCTTAGGCTCACATAGCTCATGTCCTTTATTTTATAAAGACACAAACAGTATCATTCTGTGCTTTTAAAGGATAAATTTAATCATGAGTCTAAGAATAAATAACTTCAGGATCTGAGACCCAGTTGCAAAATCTACGAATGTGATCTGAACTCTGTTATGGGCAACTTCTAGGCTATAGTTTTTGTTTATTTTGTTTTCTAATTATAGAAGCCTAGGTTTACAAAGCAGTCTTCAGCACTTTTCTATGTCATATTCTAACTTCCTGTGTGTGTGTGATTTTCTGTAGTGACTGAAGATATTCTGTGCCATTTGTATTTTAAAGCTCGTTAAATTTATTTTAAAACTGAATCCTCAAACTTGCGTTTAGAGCCACTCATCTTGTATTCTCAGCTGAGGATGAGAGGGCCAAGGTCTCTGAGTTGTCTGAATTTAATTGAATAGCCTTTAGTCCCTTCTTTGAGTCAAACCTTTGAGCCATACTGGGAGGTAACTTGTGTCTAATCCCTAACCCCCGGCTTTCTGCTCAGTAAAATGTTCCTCCAGGTTTAGCCACAGAATTATTCATAATTCTCATTCTTTCTGATTATATCCTTCAAACACTACCTCTGCTATGCTGCCCAGCCTCACCCTGCTGTTACTGGAAAATCTTTCACTTGTTCTATCTTCCAAAGTTTGGAAGAAAGGCAATGGTGTGGCCAGGTGGTAGTTGTGGACATTGAGGGTGGTCTTATTCAGTGGTTTATGAATTTAAGATTTCAGCCTGAGTCTAGAGTTGGGAAAAGAAAGCCCTAAGAGAATAGCCATGAGCCAAGGCTTTCTCTTTGCATCTTGGAAAGGAGGAGGGAGACTTATCAGATGGGACACCTGCCCCTGCCTGTTATGAATTGCCATTGCTATGCCTCAGGGATTAGACCATATTTGGTATGAGAGTTGGGTGGAAACTGAGATGCATCTGGTCATAGGGGCTGTAGAATCTTTGTGTTTGCTTGAAAGTTAACCCACATGGATCCTTTTTAGGGGATACATTTCTCCCTCTCTTTGGTGGCTGTGGCATTAAACAGCAGGAAATATGTCCCTAAATGGAAACACATGTTTTTTTTTTTGGTAGTTTTAATTTCCTATACCTCATCAGAGCACCTTAGGTGAAGTGTTAGTCCATTCCTTGTCTCTTACCCACTATGCCATCCATGCACTAACAGGTAACTAGGTTTGGCCCCCTTGCTTTTGCCAGTAGACATTCTGTCAAGAGTTGGGGTGGGGCTAGCAGAACAGCTCAGTGGATAAAGGCTGCCAACCCTGGAAACTTGAGTTCCATTCCTGGGACCCACCTGGTGGAAGGAGTTAAAAGTTGCCCTGTGATCTCCACATGGCACATGTACTCACAAAGTAAATAAAATGGGAAAATATGGGGATTGTTCTTCAGACATTTTCTAGTGATACAGTCTCATGTTTTTCAAATGGGACTCTTGGGTCCTTTTATTCTGAAACCATTACTGTTACTTCTGATCTCTCTCTCTCTTTTTTTTTTTTTTTAACTAAAAAGAACGAGGGCAGTTCTTTGGAGGGACCTGCCTGTATCTACGCTTGGGTATGTTCACTTTCTGTAACTCATGCTCTCAGGTGTGACTTACCTAGGGGAGGGGGGGGCCTTTCTCTTAACCCTCACGTGTAAGAGTATCCTAAGTAATTACCCCAACTGTTGCCTCAAAGTAGAAAAAACCTGGGTGTGCTGGCACATGCCTTAATCCTAGCACTTGAGTGGTGAAGGAAGATCAGAAGATCATGACACCCTGACTACCAAAAAAAAAAGTGTCCAGGTAGGCACAAAGGCCAGCCTAGGCTATACAGTGAGAACTTGTTTCAGGAAAAACAAAAACAAAAAGGTAACCCCAAATGTGAGTCATTATTATTCTAACTTGAGGATTTGCTGTTTGAATGGAAGACACTATTTGACTTTTTTTTTTTTTTCTTTGTTTTTCATGCTAGCTAAACCCAGGAGTACTCCTGGGAGCCTTAACTGGTATTCAATATCTGAGTCCTATTTTGGAGGCTGGCAGAATGGTTCTGATTTAGGTAACTTATCCTGAAGTTGATAGAACACAGGCCTCACATTTGTGTCTCCAAGAGTTTCTGTGTTTTCTCACTGCTAATGGATGCTCCTGTTTTCCAGCTGAAATATTAAGAAGAAAGGCTGGCTTATCTGCCTTTTCTCTCCTTCTGATCTCCTTTCTGTGCCTGCTCCAGTGAATATTATTGCCTTCAGGTTACAAGTCAGTATGTCTGTCTCCCTGGCCATGGGTCTTGGCCATGGCCCGCTGAAGCAAATGAGCTTTTTTGCTTTGGGACACAGAAATGGGAAAGGAGATTCATGGTCCTTGTCAGTTCTTCTAAAACTCTTATCATCCTTTTCATGTAGAGATTTCAGTTTTTAGACTTAAAATTTAAATAGTGAGATTGGCCATTTAATATTACAGATGTAACTTGAAGGAAGTATGTCTTGGTGCTTAAAATGACATTTATGATTTGGGTTATAAGACACTGATGGAAATGGTGTAATTTAGATATTCAGTGTTTTTGTACAGCGTTGCTGATTTCTGAACTTAGTAAAGCTGTAGAAAAGATAGTTTTGAATGTATGCTAGATCATCTTAATAAGATTCAGTTTTCTGAGATGTTATTTATAACGTGAAAGCTAATTTATTATAATGTAAACTTTGAGGTGTTGTAATATATGGATGTTTTCCCCAGAAGTACATTTGGCTTAAAAGCTAAAAAGCTTTTAGGCACACTGGACAAAACTTAGTTGAGACACAACTTTTAAACACAGGTAAAATGTAAATGGCTTGACCTTCAGATAAAGAAGGGTATAATTATGCAGGTCAACAACATACTTGTTTTTCAAGTATGTTGAAACAAACAACAGCTTGTTTTTCATTGGACAGCTAGTGGGAAGCTGTAACCCCCCAGGTTAAACCATAATCTGGAATGGAGCCATCAGTTTCATGTCTTTGAAGGGCAGGCGCTTGCTGTGTGTAACTCCCTTTGGATTTGAAGGTCAAGGCTAGTGATGCAGCCTGTGATGTAAGATGTCATGTGTGTAGCCTGGTGGGGAGGCATGTGTAGGCTATTTCCTGAGCCATCTGAGGTTCCATCCCTTCTTCCTTTGGTTCCTGGTGTTTAACTTGCCTCCTGGAAAAATATTTCTTACTATGCATTTTCTTGGAACAATCATTAACCATGTTCTTTAATAATTACTGGCATTTGTATTTTAAGCTGTGTACCAGTGTTCCTATCTGACCCCGATTTTGTAACCTTTGAGGATATTTAAGTAACTTTTAAATAAAAGAAGCAAAATAAAATTTGGTTTCCCGTTAGTTTGAACATTAATTTTTTAACCCTTAGGATGCTGGCCCGACTTTTGTTTCAGCGTTTTTATCTGACCAAGGACAAGTTTGGACTATTGAAGACCCTGCTCCAAGGAGAAGCATAGTGCACTAAGACTTTTAGTGCTGAGCACATGGGAAGTCCTTTTTAAGAAGTTTTTATTGTTTGTAATGTTTTATTTTAAACTAAGTATGTGCATTTGTCTCTGTGGGTGAATCATGTGAGTGCAGATGCTCAGGGAGGAGTTTGCAGTGGGAGTTACAGGTTGCTATGAGCTGAGTTAGGTACCAAACTCAGGTCCACTTGAACACACTTAATACTGAATCATCTCTCCAGCCTCTGGAGGAATCATTTGTTTGCCATGTAAGTGGAGAACTGAGAAGGGAAGGCAGGCCCACTATGCACTCTGGGCCAAGACCTGCTAGGATTTTGTAAGTTTACTTCGAATCTGCTTGCAAAAACAGCTTTTGTGTTACTAGTTGTAATTTAAAGAGGCCATGTGAGATCTTGGGTGGAAGGGTTTTTTATTGGAGGAGAAAGTGAATGGAAAAAGGGGAGGGGGAGGAGAGAGGAGACTGGCTTCTGGGGGACAGGAGTAACAGAAGAGAGGAAGGGAGGGAGAGAGTAGGAGACAGGAAGAGAAATGGGGGTGACTAGGGCCCTTTTAAAAGGGAACATAATGTGCATAGGTGGTGGTCTTGGTGGCCACAGCTTAGGGCATATCCATCCTATCAGAACCCGAAGACAGGCCAGTACAGATGCTTGAATACTTAACACTATTAGTATAAAGCCAGTCCTGGGCTTGCACTGTGCCTCAATGGGTCCAAGATCGAATTGTTCAGTGGGTCCTTTAAAAAATGTCGGTACAGGGGCTGGAGATATGGCTCTGCAATTAGAGCACATGTGCACCAGCATGGCTGGCAAACATTGGGCATCATGGTCAGATCCAGTTCCTAGTACTACATAACTACAAATTAAGGGGATCCTATGGCCTCTGCTGACCTTGGGCATTGTACATAGATGGTGTACATAGACACATATCTAGGCAAAACACATCTAAAAAGTTTTAATGTAGATACAAATCTTTAGTCATTAGTATTTTAGTTAGGGCTTGGTAATTAAACTAGGTCTCAAAGAAGTAAAGATGTTTTGATTGAGATATAAAGGCATATTTATGGGGTACATTTTGATGTGTCAATTTGTGTATATATTGCATAATGACCAAATCAAGGTAATTGGTATATTCATCACTTTTGGTCATGAACAGAATTTGGTAAAGGAAAAGTTAGAAAAAGGAGTACTGGGGATTTTTTTTTTTCAAGACAGGTTTTCACTGTGTAGCCTTGGCTGTCCTGGACCAGGCTGGCCTTGAACTCACAGAGATCCACCTGCCTTCTGCCTCTTGAATGCTGGGATCAAAGGTGTGCACCATCACCACCTGGCCTTACTTTATTTTTATGTGTATGGGTATTTTGCCTGCATGTATGTGTAGATACCACCTGTGTGCCTGGTACAGGTGGAGGTCAGAAGAGGGCACTGGATCCCCTGGGACTGCAGTGACACATGGTTGTGAGCCACCATGTGGGTGCTGGAAATTGAACCAGGGTTCTTTGGGAACTACTGAGCTATCTCTCTAGTACCAGATTGTTTGTTGAGACAGGGTCTCCCTAAGTAGCCTTGGCTGGTCTGTAACTTGCTATTATATAGACCAGGCTGGCCTTGGACTCATAGAGATCTACTTGCTTCTGCCTCCCGAGTGCTGGGATTAAAAGCCATCACACCCATTCCCTTCATCCTCCTAGATTCTTTTCAACACAGGGTCTTGCTAATTGGCCTGGACATCTAGACCCTCGTGCCCCAGTCTCCAAACCATCAGGATCACAGGTATGAGATACCATCACCCAGCTGGAAAAATTAAATGATTAAATGTATAGATTTAATCTTCCATCACTAGATGTTTCTTCTTTTTTTTTTTTTTTTTTTTTTTTGAGATAGGATTTCTGTCTGGCTGTCCTGGAACTTACTCTGTAGACAAGGCTACTAAATACCCATAAATAGTCTCTAGTAGAGACTAACCTGAATTGTCTGTGGCCAGATTCCCAAGTAACTGGTTCCATCTGGGGCTGGTGAATTTTTACTATTTGTGGGAGTGCTGGTCTCATTGGTCTCTGACCTTTTCTTTCTCAGTGTACGTCTTAGTCTGGGCAATGGCTTGGATAGGGCAGCAGGAGCATAGTGAGGAGGTCAGGATAACTCTTCTGATTTTCATCAACAAGGGTAAAAGTGGGTGGGCAGGGCTCCCAGGAAAGCGATTTATGGAGGAGCACCCTGGAGCCCGCTGTACCTGCCCACAGATCTGCCTGCCTTTCCCAGACCCTGGGAAGCCCTCACCAGCCCCCAGCCCCCTGCATTAAGAGGAACAGGATGTTTTCCCAGGGCCGCAGCTTTGCCTACCCTCAATGCACAACCTTGTATGTCCTGGAGCTAGTCATTCAGGCTAGAAAGGGGTGAGAAGCTCATGCTACCGGCAATATGGGACAGGAAAGGGCCGTCCATAGAAAGGGACACAAAAATGAAGCTTGAGAAATGATCCAGTCAGTGTCTGGGGACAGGGCTTCTGAGGCATTGAGGAGGTAGGTGAGAGAGTCCCAATAATGTGGGAAAAAAGCTTTTAAAATATGCCTGGGTGGGCAAGGAGGGGCCCTCAGATTACCTCTCAGGAAAAGAGGATGGTGCAGGGTAATCTGGGTATGGTGTTGTGGGAGACCCAAGGAACAAGAGCTCAAGGTCGTGCTCAGGTGCCTGCCAAGTACAAGGTCAGCCTAGGCTGTTTGAAACCCTTCCTAGAGGAGCTAATTCAGAGTGGCCTCAGAATGGGTATAGCTTCTCTTAGGTTAGGGCAGAACCAGGAGTTCTGCCTCATCTCTGTTTTCCTGTGACTTTACCCTGTGACGTTAGTGTTTGTCCGTGTTAGTCTTCCCACTCCATTCTCCGGCCCCTCCCACATACCTACCCCTGTTCCATCCCAGGGATACAAAAGCTGGTTGTGAAATGAGTTAGGAAAGATGGCTGGGTAGACACCAAAGAAAAGAGAAGGATCTGCAAAAGAGGAGGTCGGAGAATAGGAGGAAAACAGCAAGCTGTGGCATGGAAGCAGAAAGAAGGGAGGAGTTTGGCCACGAGGATCTAGTATCAGAGAACATGGATGTGGATAGGCAGAAATTACTAATAGCTACAAAAAAGCCCCACTGCAAGGGGGGAAATGGCTGAACCATAATCTCACTTGGGTCTGGGGACATTGTACCAGTCTAGATGCTGAGGGAGAGGAGAGGGTTGGGTGGGTGGTGGGAGTGTCATCCTCAGCCAGCATGTCTTTCTGTTTGTGAAAGAGAAGAGGATCCAAAGTTCATTCGGGAGTTCTGGGATTTTGCTGCCCCCAAATGAGGCCATAGCATGGAAAAGTGGGAGACTCTTGAACCCTGCCTGGTGGCTGGGTCACTAATTTGTGAGGATACAGGGATAAGAATATCAGCAGGGAGTGCTCTGCTTTGTGAATGAGGTCACGGCAGACACGAGGCTACCTCTAGATGTCGCCATCCAGCTGTGCTGGTGTCAGCAGAAGCAGGCTTGAGGAGGGCTGCCCTGAGCAAATGAGGATCTGCGTCCTAAAACGCTGAGCAGCATCTCCCTGCGGTGCAGCCTGATACACCTTCAGGAAGCCCCACAGTGCTGGGACTTGGGGGGGGGTATGGGGTATGGGGTGGGCTCTGTTTTGTGCTTGTGGCCATCCAGTCTTGCTTTGTGGGAAGGGGCTGTTGAGACCCAGGCTTGCCAGAGCAGGTGGTAGGTTGCAGGTGGTATCAAGTGGCTGCCATCCCGACCAGCTGTCTTCAAGGTACTTGTTTTCCTCTGTGAACTACCTAACAATTATAACCAATTGCATTCTTATTCGGTTCCCTGTAGCTGGTCCTACAGCCAAGCAGCCTTTCAGTAATCCTGCACACAGCTTGTCTCAGCTTTAAGAATAGCCTAAGTCATTTCTATGCCCCAAAGGGAAGCTGTCCCCGCCCCCAGGCAAGTGCAAAGGCCATACAGCAGTCAGATCTGAACTGTTGCTTCTCTGCTCACTTCTATAATCCTTTGGGTGAGAGCTCAGATGCCTTTTCCCTAGACAGGTCTTCCTCCCTGCCATAGTCATGGAGAGAGGTTTTATAATGTATCAAGGCTTTGGACTTGCTCTTCCCTATGGCTGGGACACCTGGCACTTTCTACCTCCTCTTGGCTTACCCAGGTCTTTGAGCCTGATTCTGCTAGATTCTAGCTTGTCTGGGAGACTCCCTGGCTTTCTAGGTCTCTCTCCCAAGCAATCCCTCTCTATTTTTAGCACTGAACAGTCCTATTTATTCTCTCCATGGGTCTCCCATCTCATCTGTCTGCTTTCTTTGTAGCACTAGGATTCTGGTTTGGCTTTCCCCTGGATAACTGTGCATCAACCCAATATGTGGCATGAAGTATACACTCAATATTTAAAATGTGGAAGAGGCTGGGGATGTAGCTCAGTGGTAGAGCACTTGCCTAAATTTATGAGGTCATAGGTCCAAACCTCAGTGTCACAAGACAGACAGACAGACAGATAGGTGATAGGCAAAATGCTAGGGATGAAAGAATGAAAGAAAAGGGAAGATTTTGGTTTTCTTCCACAAGATAAAGTGGAGTTTTCCCAAGAGTTAGAACATTTCTTCTGGCTGCTCCTGGGACAGAGACTAGAATCTTTTACTTCTCATTGTGATTTGAATAGTACCTCAAATTCTTTCACCCTCCACCCATCAACCAGTGGATTCTAATTAACTTTATCCTCTTTTTTTTTTTGTTTGTTTGTTTGAGATAGCTTTTGCTATATAGCACAGGCTGTGTTTAAACTTTCTGCCTTCTTCCTTTAGGCCTTCCAGTTGCTGTGATTAGAGGCATGTATGACCAAACAAATTCCCAGTCTCTTGAATCTGAATTGAACTTAGGGACTTGTAATCAAGACAACATAGCAAAGGGTACATTGGGGACTGGGTAGGTAAGGTGGCAAGCTCTGTAACTGATGATTACCCATTATTATACTACTCACTCTAGTTATGGTTATGTTGGAAATTTAATTTTGTCTTTTCCATTTTCTTTCCTCTTTTTTTTTGTGTGTGGTAGGAAGGATTTAACTCAGAGGTCTGTACATGCTAATAACTATTCTACTGCTGAGCTACATTCATCATCCCTTTTATTCTGATGTTTTCTTTGTTGTTGTTTTGGAACAGACTCTTTCATAGCACAGGCTTGCCCTTGAGCTTTGCTGTGTAGCTGAAGCTGACCCTGAACTTCGGATCCTCCTTTCACAGTCCCAGATGCTAACTAAGATTAGTGCACTTCCATAACCCAACACATGTCTGGGAATTCTTTTTTATCACCATCAGTGACATCTACCACTCTCTCCTGCTTCCAGTGAGAAAAATGTCTGGGTCCCTTCCTGGTGTGTGGGGGCTAAGTGTGAACTGGCTCCACCCATTCACCCCTTCTACTGCTTGAGCCTCTCTGATCCATTTTCAGCCAGGGAGGGACTATAGCAGATGCTCAGTTTATGATAATTTGAAATAATACATACATTTGTGTATGTTCTGGTCAGATGCTGTGCCAAGCACTTTATATGTATTATCTTCTTCAAGCTAGGACTGCCTCCATCCCCAACTACCCCTGCCTGTAATCAAAGTGATTGGCAGGCTGAGACAAGAAGTTTGTGGTTTGTGAGTTCTGGGCTAGCCTGGGATATGTATTGAAACTCTCAAAAATAAAGAAACAACAACACAAACCCCAAAGCTGGCTATGGTGGCACAGATCTGTAATGCCAGCTGTCAGGAGGCAGAAGCAGGAGGATTGGGAGTTCAAAGTCATCCTCAGCTATATAGTGAGTTTGTGGCCAGCATAAAGTATCCTGAGACCCTCTCTCAAAAACCCAAAACACAACAAAAACTATGTACTATTGTATTTAATCCTCACACAACCCTTTGTACTCAGAAAAACTGAAGCTGGATAGATGCTCTGCAATGCCCAAGGTCATAAAGTAAGGTGGAGCTAAGCGTCAATTCCTGCTGCTTGACTTCACAGTTGATTTCTTCCTTGTATTCATGCTGCTGTGTTGATATTTATTCCTCCAACAGGAACATGCTCCAGCAGCTGCACAAAGGGTCCACAGCATTCTAGAAAGGAGTGAGATGTGGGTTCACAGAAGTGACATAAGCAAAAGTTGGGGTAGCATTTGGAAAAGCATGAACCGAAAGGAACAGAAGGGATCTGCTCTGAGGCTAGGACTTCTGTCTATGCCTGAGATCAGAGCCACATTGATACAATTCCTTGCAAGGGACAGGAATGCTATGAATGGATTTTACCCTGTGTCCCCAGGCAGCTGGGCCTTTGAGGCTGGGAGAGCAAGTAGAAGCTAGGGAGTGTTTCTCTCCAGTGAGCAAGAGGAGCCAGCAGACCTTGGTATGGCCTTCTTTCCTGATCCCAAGGTCTTGCCCTGGTCTCTGACTCAGTCCACTCATCTTGCCTTGGGACTGGCATCTTTAGCTTGGAGATGGGCCCAGAACCCCTTAGGCACATAGTGAGGCTTGCTTTCCCATCCAACACCTGTGAAAGTTTATTTCAGAGGGCGAGACAGAGGGAGGGTGGGCCAGACAGCTATACCAGAGCATTTGAACAAAAATGGTCATGGCATTGGTGTTTGTAAAAGAGAAACAGTGTTGACATGACTTCACTCAGCACAAGACACAGACCCTGCTGCAGCCATTTCAGCAGGTTTTAAATGTGACTGAAAAAAAAAAAAAATGAATGTAATGGCTGAAGAACTTTATGGATGATATTGTAAATAAGTAGCGTAATCGGAGATCAACAGAATATACAGTGTGACTCCAAGTTGAAAGAAATCCTTCTCCCATCCCTCATGCTTACTCTTCCATCAGCTCCCTCGTGACTTACCCCATTGGCCAGGCAGGCAGTGGGGGAGGGGAATGAGACTATCTTGGGAAGGGGATGAGATCATTCTAAGGCTGGCTGATTTAGAACTGGGTAACTTTTTCCATCCATATGGCTCTCAGAGACTTCTGCACTGGCTCATAAACCTTGGCGCCAGCCTTGGGGATCGGGTCACAAGGCCCCTCCTCACTGTGCAAATGGGGGCAAAAAACTGCATGGGGCTGGGGTTAGGGCTTAAGTTGAAACAGAGTGACAGAGGGATGTGGGGATGGGGGCATGCACCTAATGAGTCTCGGTGTCCTGAAGCTCTCTAGGAACCAATATGGGTAGATGGTGCACTTTGTGGGTGAAAGTCACCTTGCAAGGAGCAGAGCTTTGCCCCAGGCAGTTCCTCTAACACCTATATTTGGGGATTCCAGTTGGCTAGCCTCTCCTGCTCCCAGTCCCCCTCACTTCCCCCACCCCCACCCCTGCCAGGATCCCTTAGGCTCTAGCCCTGCAAGGAGTCGATGTGGAGTGGAGATCTGGCCTAGGAAGAGACTGAGGCCAAAGTCTAGATCAATACTTGATTGGCTTCAGTTTGCTTTCCTCTGACCTTATGCCTCCAGCCACAGTGTCAGTCAGGCTACCTAAGTTCCAGCCTTCAGGTAATAATAAATAGTCTTGGACCTTGAGCTTGGTCACATCTCTGAGCCTTTTCCTAGGGAGTTCACTTATTCTTCCCTCTTCCCTCTCTAGCTGCCTTTGTCACCTCCTTAATCCCGAGATGAGTCAAGTACCAACTGACCCCAAGTCAGTGTCCAGCATGACAGTTTATCTGTGGTCGTCTCAACCTGGGGCTTGTATCTAGGGGAAATTCTAGTATACATTGAATAAAGGAAAAGAGGAAGGCCTTGGGATAGAGATTAGACAAAGACTAACTGTATGCTCAGTTCTGTTCTGTGCCCTACTTATTGCTACTCTGTGCTAAGACTTCCAGGGGCAGCCAGCAGCGTCTGGCATCTCAGGCCCTATCATACAAAGTAAGAGAATGTGGAATGAGGTACCTTCACTGGGCTTAGTAGGCAAGGAGCAGAAGCTGGGCAGAACCAGAATGGGCTGGAGTATTTCTTTAGCCTGGGTTTTGGGCAGCAGGGCTGGGAACAGAATACTATGGTTGGATGGACTTGTTCCTGGAAAATCCCCATAAGCCTTTTCAGCAGTGTGCTTTGTGCCTGGCACTCACTCCTTCAGAAGGGAAGGAGCAACTCCTTTTCTGCTCCTGAACCACTCAGGCAAGGCGCTTGCCCTCTCTGTATCCAAGCTGGGTTCTGGACTGGCACATCTATTGAGTATTGTCCATTGACCTCACCAATTCTGCCAGCCATTCTAAAAGCAGGGGTCAGGGTTCCTATAATTTGAGAAGGAAGTTGGAACTCTAAGATGCTATATGGCTTGGACAAAGCCATATAACTGCATTAGGGTTGGAGCCCCTATCTACTGATGGTACATGGTGCCATTCTCCCATTCCTACTTAGAAGTCTCCAAAGGGCAATGTGCCCACAAGCTGAGGATGCCACTTCAAGCTCAGTGACTTCTGCCCAAGGCCTAACCTGGCCCAGTGCCTGTCACTCTCAGAATAACCCTGGAGGTTCTGGGCATGGATTGCAGTCCATTACCTGGGACCTATTTTTATCCTTCGGGTAATGAGGAAGTCTCACCTTGTGCAGTAACCACTTGGGACAAGGCTGGATCATGTGGCCTCAGCTCCAAGTGATCTTGCTGCCCTACTGGGAAATGACCCCGACTGGAAGGGGGGAAGACCTGCCCTAGCCTCTTCCCAGAATCCTTACAGCCTATCATCCCAACATACTATACCTCAATGTCCATGCATACATGGCCAGGGTTTCCAGAGCATTGTTTGTTCTTCATGTCCAATGTCTTATGCACTTGCATAGCCAGAAACTCTTTCTTCTGTGTAGCTTCTTTTTCTTTAATTTAGTTAAAGGGTTCTCAAATCCAGGTACAGGGGCCATTTGGAGATTTAGTATCTAGAACTTGACTTTCAGAGTTTAGGTGTTAGGATGCTTTGGGGACAGTGAGTGGTGGTGTTTGAGGGGGTGACAGAGGTTGTGAGCACACTCACACAAACTCTGAAAGGTCAAGTGATTCATAACCAAGGAGTTATGGACCCCAAAACTATTTATATAGAAGAGTCAGTCCATAGACACATGGGGCACCTCATAGATCTCCTCACTGCTAAAATAGATGCGTATGTGTCTCCAGAGGAGGAGGAACTGTGTCCTGAGCCTGTCAAGGGAAGATGCTCAGAGGAAAAGACCAGAAGGAAGCTTGGCATGGTGGTAAATGACTGGAATCACATTGCTGGGAGGTTGAGGTGGGCCATTTAAAATCTGAAAACCCCAGCAAAAGTAACAATCCTATCTCAAAAACAAAGACAAAGAAACACTGGAAGAAAACTTGATTCTTAGAAAGTTACCATAGCAACACAGTCTACAATGACTGCAGCTAAGGTGACAATAATAGTAGTAGCTGCCCCACCACCACCTCCTTTAAGGCCAACATGGTGTCCACCCTGTGTTGAGTCAGGGCTCTGCTTATACTATCTCAGTGAGCCCCACAGATGGTCCTCTCTTGGTGGAGAATGGGCAGTGGGATGAGCTCCATAAATGTGATTGAGTTCTGCAGTATCTGCAGCTTTCTGGAGGTGGATGCTGAGGCCTCTGCCCTCAAACACCTTGCTGCAGTGCAGGGTATCAACAGGAGGGCTGGCCCCTTGGGGATACCATCAGAGAGCCAGCCAGGCCAACGGAGTGAGCTTCAGTCCACTTGGCCCTACTCCTCTTGGCGCTGGGGCTGGAAATAGCAGCTGCTCAAGTGCTGACAATCAAAGGGCAGCTAAAAAAAGGCCCCTCAGTCTGGGCACTGTCGCACTCGGCTTGCAGGGCCTATTTTGGGGGAGAGGGTGCCGACGTGCCAATGGAAAATCCATGGGTGGGAGTCTCCAAAGGTGGGGGGCCCATATGACTTCCTCTCTCCATATTAGCCTCCCTAAACATGAGCACGTATACACACACACACGCATTGCATGTTTAGCCTTCTTTTTCAACTGTTTGACCTTGTCATTGCATATAGTAATCCTGAAAAGGGATGAAGAAGCTGAAACTCAAAGAGATGTATCTCTGTTAGTAGAGAGTTTGCCTACCACATAAGCAGTTCTGGGCTCTATCTCCAGCACTAAATCAATTGGGCATGGTAACACATACCTGTAATCCCAACACTCAGGAGATAGAAGCAGTAAGATTAGAAATTCAAGGTCATCAATCTCTGCTACATTGAGAATTTGAGACCAGCATGGAATAAATGACACCCTGTCTCAACAACCAATGCTTACCCCCATCCCAAACTCAAGTGACATTTCCAAGGAAGGTCTCACAGCTAGGAAGCAGGGGGGGGGCATGGCACCCAGGCCAGTGCTGTTCTCTAGAGACAACCATCTCACTGAGCTAGAAAACCTACTGCTTTCTGAAGAGGCAAAAGCTCTGTGATGGAACAATGAAGACATGTTCTGTGTTGAATGAGTATGGACTGAAGACACATGGAAAGAATTCCTATTGGAAAGCCCAGGTTAGTTCTGAGGGGATTTTGCCTGACTGTAGGAGAGGCAGCTCCTGAAGAGAACCCAACCCCCACCCATCCTGTGACCACCTGCTCCCCCTCTGCCTGGGCCTCCAGAGACCAGCTGCCCCTGCCAAGTTTCCAGGGAACGTGTCAGATAAGGGGCCTGTGCTCATGACTCTCCCTCACTGGTCCCTATCTCTGTCCCTACTGCCATCACCAAGCGAATAAGAATAGCACAGTCTGGTGAGGGACACACACAGGGGCATCAGTCTCCTCGCCATCAGTGCCAATCCCACCCAACTGCCTGTTATCCTGTGCCCAAAGTCCACCACACATAGTAAAGTGCCAGTTTCAGCTGCAACTCCTGCAGCTCTAGGGGAGGATCAGGAGGAAGCCACATTGCTTGTGTGCTTTGGTCTCTGTAGTGGAGCCGTTTGATCCCACAGCTAGATGCTGTCTCTCTCAGGAAAAAGTGGCACAGCATTCTATAAAGTCTGACAGCTAGCTGGATCCTCTCCCCAGGCTATGGCCCCTGATAATGGAGGCTCTGCCTGGGTTCTGAATGCCCTTGAGAACTCTGACTCTAGCCAGTGAGGATTCAGATGGGGTAGGATCCCTGTGTCCTATGTGAAGCTGTCCCTGGGGTATGGTTATAGGGTAAAAATGTATGCCATGTTATTGCCTCTGCACAAGTCTCCTTTTAGCATTCAATGCAAGGATATGAGGGAAGGGTCTGTACTTATGGAACCCATGGTCAGTGTAGGCATGACATGGAAAGGGGGCAGAACCACATTTCTGAGTCACTGTGATACCTGATTGTAATTAAGGCATCTGAGTCCCCCAAGTCCTCTAATCACTATCCTGTATAATGCTCTAAGTCTGACTCACCATACAGACCAGCAACCCAACTTCCCTCCACCTAGATCATTGTCTTCATCACCTCATTTTCATGACTCTTTCCCTTGAACCCCAGCTTGCCTTCTGTCCTTCTGCATTACCCACCACTCACAGAGAGGCAGCCAGGGATGCTAAGGGAAGAGAAGAGATGGTGTATGGGTTTCTTGCATACTCATACACATACTCACACCACACAGAGAGGACCACACCACACTTACACACTCTCAGGCTTACACATGCATGTGCTCGACAGAGTGGCAAGTCCACCAAAAGGTCCCAAGCTCAGTCTCCCAACATTGTCCCTGCAGGTGGGTCTCCACAACTCCTGGATTCTTGGGATCCTGCCATCCCTCTGAGGTCTTCATGGTACAAACTAACAATGTCTTCCTGCAGTAGCAGGATGGTTTGGAGTGAAACCTTGGGAAGAACTTTCTTCCCTGAGGCCCAAGCTAGAGTCCTGGGGTAGGTGTAGATGTGTTTGGGTCCCAAGGTTGTTTCATTGTTTTGCTGGTGAGGTCTGGACTGACCTTGGAGCCTCTAGCTTCAGGAGCTCTATCGCTGAGGCTGGAAAAAGTTTAAAAATATCTCCATGTTTACATTCTTTTCAAGCCTGTCCCTTTGATCTGGCCCTATGCCTCTGAAAGGGGCCTGGGAGAGGTGGGAGCATAGCCCCCCGCTGTGCAGGCTCCTTATGTCCCCAGCCCAGTCAGAATTATGTTACACCCCTCACATCAAAGAACCAGAGAGAGCTTCCATCAGTGACCCATCAATACCAATGGATGCTGGATTTGGGCTCTGTTCCATACTTCTCCAAAACTTGGGCCTCAAATGCCTCTAGGGAGTATGAATGTGGGGCTGAGGGCATTTGTGATAATCTGAGGAAAGCCACAATTACTACTACAGAGTGCCTGGCTATGTGCTTGCTAAATATATTTTACAATTATATAATGTAGTTCTCCCTGAAACCTCATTTTATAAACCAGTAAACTGAGGATCAGAGAGATGAAGTGATCTAAAACACATAGCAAGGATGAAGCAGGTATGGTGCCATCTTCTATTCAGATAGACCACTGATCACTTACACATACACATCTTGTCTTACTGTGGTGTAGTAATGATGTATGATCTTACTGACATAAATCCTTACAGGTTCACCAACTCTCTCACTATGTGTTTTTCTTCTTCTGTGAGTTGGGAATGATCCTATGTGATCCTCATCTTCTTTTCTAGAATGGAGCTATGCATAACAGAAAAGTTTTGTGTCTACATATGCTCAGGGTCTGAACCTTTTAACACTAGTGGTCATCCTCTATCTGATCCTGGAAAGTCAAGGAAGATGTTGTCCAGTTTTTTTTTTTTTTTTTTTTTTTTTTTAAGACAGGGTTTCTCTGTGGCTTTGAAAGCTGTCCTGGAACTAGCTCTTGTAGACCAGGCTGGCCGTGAACTCACAGAGATCTGCCTGCCTCTGCCTCCCAAGTTTTGGGATCAAAGGTGTGCGCCACCACTGCCCGGCCAGATGTTGTTCAATTGGGACAGATATCTCCATTTGCTCTGGGTTCCTGTCATTAATCCTTCCCTTTGTTGGTTTCCCATCTACCTACTTACCAACTTATCATCCATTTATCTAATCCATCCCACTACTTATCCATCTATACACCCATCCACCCAGATGCTGATATCCATCCGTAAAAGGAGCCAGTGAGTACAAAGATACCAGCTTGGATGCTGCATGAACCCTCTTCTTTTTGGTCCACCTCCCAGTTTTACCAGAAGGAGATGGTTGAGTGATCTCTAAGGTACTATTGAGGGATCTTGAGGGAACAGAGACCAGCTGAAGGATGAGTACACTTCTACAGAAGTCACAGAGACCTCAGCCACAAAGGTGTATCTTGTACTCTGGTTCCAGACTACCGGATATGTTTCTTAACCTCTATGACCTTCATGATCATCTACCTGAATATGGGGCCAATAATCCAGCCATAGCAAGCTAATGGAGAGTTGAAATAAGATGTTACCTGTGAAAGGGTTTTTTTTTTTTTTTTTTTGTATACTGAAGACTTCTGAGCAGGTTTAAATTAGACAGTGAATGGAGTGAGGGTAGTAGGGTGGAGAAGGCCCTGGTTGGGTTGGGGTGGTCAGTGCTATATCCAGTGTAGATGTGTGAAGTGTTGGTTTCTGAGTCCAGGGCAACTGAGAGTGGCCTCAGAGTCTATCTGGAGGCTCCCTTCCAGGCCAGCTGGGATGCCTGCCCTGTTCTATTGCCTGGGCTTGGCTATCCCATAGCAACTGCCAGCAGCAGAGAGATTATCTCCTAAAAATAGGGTTGAGCTCTACTGATGTTGTTTTCTCTCTTCCCCATAATTTATCACCATCAACTCTTGGTGCCTAGGACAGCAAGTCTTTCCCTAGATGCCAGGGACTATTAGGAAGGGGATGTGTAGAATCAACCTATGTGCTGTCATAGGGGCAGGGATCACAGATTAGTCCTGAGGTATTTGTCAGGCACTGGGGACATCTTTTAACCATGGGCAAGAGGCAGGGGTTCACCTGGAACTGGGAACCATTGAAACCTCCTGACTCACCCCAATGGTGTCCATCTGAGTGACCCCCCCACCCAATTTTCTGTAAATGTGCCCATGTTCTCCTGTGGGTGAGATCCAGTGGTGTGGAGCCTGTGGTGGGACAGAAGGAACTATTCCCAGTTTTAGCTCTCCTGTTCCTGCCTCAAGCAGCCCTCAACACTCCTCCAGAGGCTGAGGCACCTCTGCCCATCCCACGTGTAGTTGACTCATGCACAGGGATTTGAGTATGCTCACACATGAATGGAGGATACATATTCACAAGACTGTGTATCCCCATATTTCAGAGATGTCATAAACACAGGAATGCCTCCTGGAAAGACACTCCACCTTACCTTCATAGTTAGGGCTGGTAGGCTCTTGGAGATCCAACTTGCATTGACCCCAAGTTCTCAGCAACAGCTCAGATGATGTCCTTGTGTTCTTTACAAGTCACCCTACCAAGCTTCTGGACTTATTTTGTATAGCAGGAGAGGGGGCAGGCATGGGGGGGCAGGTGTGCTCATTCACACATGAACACATGTGCATCACAGTACAGTCATGCTTTTCAGGGTCCAGCCTGGCTCTCTGAGCCTTTATTATTGGGCAAAGAGCTGCCATTTGGAGTGCTCCCATGGCCATCATGTAAAGTCAGTGCTCAGGCTTTGGGGACATGCCTGGTGATAGTGTTTCCACTCCAAGAAGACAAGGGCTCTTACTCTGTCTTGGTCTCCAGCGTATCTTGGGCACTGGGTCCTTTCTCAGTGAGTTCAAATGGAGCTGGGGCCAACCTCCCAGCTGGGGCTGCTTGGATGACTCACACTGCTGCCTTTAGGGGCACACTGTCTGCTGGCTGATCCAGGTCCTTCTTCCTTGCCAGGGCCAGATGGGTGAAGACAAGAATGAGGATGAAGCCTGAAGGGCCCAAGAAGAACAGGTAAGTCCTTAGCAGGGATGAAAAGGGTACCTCACTAATCTCCTTGTCATTGGTGTTGGTTCTCTATGGTATTTTCTAGACAGTATCCCCATGTTGGGTAATGAATCCTAGTGTCTGATGAAATCTGATTGGTTGGTCTATTCTGCTCTTAACTCACCAAAGTCAAAGCATAACCCAGGTTCCTAAACCCCCCTTTCAGGAGGCTGAGGCAAGAAGATAATATGTTTGAGGTCTATCCAGGCTACAGTGAGTTCCAGGCCAGCTGGCAGCAATTTAGTGAGACACCCTTTCAAAATAAAAAGTTTTTACAGCTTTCTATTAGAATCATCGAAGAAAATCATCAAAGAACAAATTTATCAGAGTAACGTAGTAAGGGATGGGGAGGGTGACTTGAAGGAATTAAGCTGAACTCCTCCACAGGCAGTGTAACCTCAGATAAGTCACCTAGCTTTTCTGAGCTACTGTGGCCTCATTAACAAAGTTAGGAGACAGCAGGATCAAACTCCCAGGCTGTGGGAAGGATTTCATCATGTGTCTGCTATAGCACCCCGCTCCCCATAGGCAGTGGATGATAATGTGATAGTAAATGCTATTTCCTGGGGTGCACAGGATGACTGATACCTAGGGCAGTGGCTCCAACCACTCATCACCCTTATCCTTGCTGGAGCTCAGCCTTCATTACCTATCGCTGCCAGGGTGCCCAAAAGGACACCCACTGCTGACAGCTTCGTAGGCATTCCCTTCATGCGGCCCACCTTACGCATGCATTGGCCTTCCACGTTGCAGCGACACACGATCACTGGGGTGAGGAATGAAGATGAGAGTGTTAGAGAGGCTTCCCAGCTGCTTGGAACCTCCTGTCTGGAAAGCTGGCTGATATATGTTTTTGTGCACACCTCTGTAGGTATGTGTGTGTGTGAAGGTGCATACTCACTCCTCTGTGTATGTGGCAGGATGCACAGATATGTCGGCCCAGCTACACATATGCAAGTGTATAGGCATGCGCTGTCTATGTGACTATGAATGATGAATACCCAGGCTCTTTCCCCTGTACCCTGATGGCTCCCTCAGGAATTAACGATACCAACCTTGACTGCACCCAAGTCCCAGACTTACCTTGGACCTGGAGTTGCCACATCTGGGCATCATGGTGGACATTCACAGGTACCGTGTATTCACCTGGCTCTACCCAATGCAAGGCCAAGGTAAGGTAGGCATGGGAATCTGTTGGGTTACAGAAAATAATTAGGGTCACTAGCCTGGACAGGCTCCATCAGACCTGCTCCCCTGTACCCAACCCTACCTGAACTCACTTTTAAGTGAGCCTACCCTCTATAGTCCCATTCCCTTCCCTTGCCACATACCATTCAAAGACTGGAGGTGCCAATCCCGCTGCACTGTGGGGTTGGGACCAAGAGTGAAGCTGTAGGGACCATGTCCATTGGCCGGGTCAGGGTCCGCACTGGCCCCACTGACAACTACACCATAGTCTTGGCGGGGTGTACAGAGGTGTCTGCTGGGCCCAGGGGCCAGAGTCAATGCTGGGACTGGAGAGGCCCTCAGGAAATGAACCACAATGGTGGCAGAAGTGCTCAGTCGTGGCTCATCTGCATTGTTGGGGAGTGAGGGTAAGCCCTAGAGAACCTGGGCTGCTCTCCATACACCCCACACAGTTCATCAGTCTTACTCTGCTACTTCCCTCCATACTCCTGCACTCCAACCCCTTCTTCCCACTGTCACTTCCCGCATCAGTCTCTTCCTCCTCATGTCCTTCATCCTTTCACTCTTCAAAAAACTGTCAGACCCACCTGCATCTCTCTCGATGCCAAGTCTGTCTTAGTGTCTATGCTACCATGCAGACATGACCTGACCCTGGGGGAGTACATCTCTTCTGATTTCCATGGAACTCCTGAAGTACCCTTCCCAACACGCTTTCCCAGGGCCAGCTGTTTATCCTATTAGAATGCCATTCACAGTTTCCAACACCTGGCTTCAGTGTCCCATCTCCTAGCATTCCTGCCTCAGACACAGCTCCTGGCCCTCCTTCCACTTCCCTAACCTTGTACTCATTGTCTTGTCTGTCCCTGGAGTTGGTACCCTGAGAAGCCCAAGGGAAATTCTGAATGGCAAACTTAAAGGGTGGTTTTCATATAAAGTTCCCAAGTGGAATTGTAACCCCCTGAGAAGACCTCAGTGCTGCTTGATCATACCTGTGTCTTGGGCCTCCACAAGCACAGTGTAGGTGTCTCCAGGCTTGGCACCTTGCAGGGACTGGGCTGTGTGCACCTCCCCCGAGACCTCCTTGATGCAGAGCCAGCCCTCTGAGTCATTGACCAGGGAGAACCTGGGGCCCAAAGAAGAAGGTATGTTTAGAGACACACTGGAACAATATACAGGTTCTTGCCCAGAAACTTCCAGGATGACATGGTCCACTCAAATCCCCTGTGATTCAGGGGCAACAACAGTGCTGGTAAGCCCAGCTGGCCACTTTCAGAATTTGTTGGTGATGAAGAATTTGAATTGTAGTTAGAGGAAAGATTATCAGAACATGGGGAGCAGGACGTGGTCTGGTTAAAATTCACTTGTTCCAGAGCATCCTGCCAAGAAGTCTGGAGGGCTCAGACCCAGGCAAAGCTTCAATCTGTTTGCACTCCCTTTGGGGTCTAAACACTTCCTCCATTCCTGCTTACTCCATCCAACCTGATCCTGCAGGAGCCAGAAACTTGGCATTACTCATAGTTTGGGAAATATTCTCAGCCATACACAAAATGAGTTTTTCTGGGGTGTTGACGTCATCCTTGGGGAGCAAGGGAAGTCCAAGCTAGGTAAGAGGCAGGGCTTTTGGCTCACCTGAGGGTTCTGCTCATGGGCTCTGAGAGCTGGATGGTCAGTAGGAGGGAGCCAGCTGGGGTGCTGACTGGGATGCTGGTCTCATAGCTCTCCTGGTCCAACTTGAGGGGTGGTATCACCCTTTCCACCAATATAGTCACTGTGGCTGTGGCTGCAGGGCCTGGGTCTGTGCCCACCAGTTCCTCCACATTCCGCACTACCACTACCACCTTGTGGTGAGGAGCTGCCTCATAGCTGAGGTTCTGGAACCAGTGAGTTCTGGGTCACTGTGTGAGTCGGGGTACAGCACACTTGTGGCCCTTCCCCACCTGTCCATATCCTAACCTTTTGGAGTCTAAGCTGGACACGATCAGAGTCTGGCTCCCAGGCCAGGTCAAAGATCCCTTTTGGGTCTCCTTCTTCAATGGCAAAGTCCATAAGGCGGAAGGCAGGTTCCAGGTCAGCATCAGTGGCCATAAGTGTGGCCACAAGAACCCCCGGCTTCGCATCCTCAGGAAGACTTACAGGTCCAATCTGGAGAGATGGAGATGTTTGGTAAATATTACCAGCACCCTCCCAGTGATCTCTGCAGCTCTGTGTCAGCTTACCTGGGAAGCTAGGAACTCAGGGGCATGGTTGTTGATGTCTGTGATCATGACTGACACCTCACATGTGCTGCTGAGGCCTGATGCAGGGGAGGGATTGTTGGTGAGGTTCCAGTGGGAGCAGAGGGAAAGGGGCCCAGGTCACCACCAGGGTACTTACCACCCTCTGATCCTGCTAGGTCAACAGCCAGCACCTGAAGCAGGATGGCCTGGCCAGCATGAAGTGGGGCGGTGCCCAGTGTTACCCTGCCTGAGGTAGAATCTAACTCGAAGGCTTCTCCTTTAGCCCCCTCTTCAGGCTCAGGACTCAACAATCGATACACAACGTGAGAATTGGGTGACCCAGGGGCATCCACGTCCTCTGCTGACAGTGTAGTCACTTCAGTTCCTATAAAACAACATTTCCATCCACATCTTGAGCTTGCTTGTATGAGCGCATGCGTGCACGCACTGTGAGGCTTCGATATAGAACTCTGAAGCTGGACTCACTCCAAAGAAGCAAGACGGATGCTTTCTATGAACTCTACTGTTCCCTCCCCTCCTGACAAGGCCCATAACCCACCTGGGGGGCTGAGCTCAGGGATGCTGATTGTTGGGCCACGTGGGGAGCAGACAGGTGCATTGTCGTTCTCATCCATTACCACCACCTGCAACTCCAGGGGTTCTGCATAGTCCTCACCATGGGAATTCTGAGCTCTTACTTGGAGCAGGTACTGTAGTGGGCAGTGGGGAGCTTCAGATCAGCCAAGAGTAGCTCCAGGCTGGAGTGGATTGAAGTCCCTTCTGGTGGCTAGCCCCACCTCTCCTGGGCTGTCTTCACTGCCTCAGCATCTGTGGGGGATGTGACAGAGCACCCTCCAGTCTCCCCTGTGTTTCCCTCTCACCTTACCTCAGCCTGGGCCTCTCGGTCCAGCTCCATGGTTACACGGATCCTCCCCTCTGCATCCACATCAAAAGGTCCTGGAGGCTGGCTTTCCAGCTGATAATGTGCATCCCCTCCATTCCAGTGCACCTGTGAGGAGGATGTAACATGAAAGCACTTAAGGCTGAGAGACAGGAAGAAGGATCTATGCCAGCCCTAATCCCCCAACTGATTCCCAGGCAAGGAGCCTGGACCCTAAGAACATGTGGTTAGCTACTTGTGACATCTTTACACTGCTTCAAGCCTGAACCTTTTCCAAGTTGCCTAAATGACAAGGTTACTTTATTTTCTGCTTTCTCAGTCTGAGCCTGACCCCAAGGCATTCCTAGAAAAGGCTGGAGACATTCCTGGCTTGGGTGACAATCCCCATGGCAGTGAAAGTTGGCAGCTGTATTCCCTGAGAGAGCCTTAGTCAAGTTGGGGATGCCAGAACACAAACCCATACCTACTAGAGGATAGCACATGATGGGCTGTGCCATTAGTCCCTAGGCCTTACTACTCACTTTATAGTGGGAAGTGTGTATCTCAGGAAGGAATGGGGGTCAAGATGAGTTCTGGGCACTCCTCCCAAGTGTCCATGCAACTCAGGCCCAGCTGCACTAGCCACACGGTTACATCAGTCACTGATAGCCACTTCTCACCTGGGCAATGCTGTGTGGGTATGCAACTCTGAGATTCTCTGCCAGGTGAACAGGCTGTAAGGGTACCCAGGTGCTCTGTACTATGGAGATCTCCACAGTGGCAATGGCCTGGTGGCCTGAGGCCTGGTCTCCCCATGTCCTTGACCTGTACCAACAGCTGGTAAGGCTCTTCAAGGGTATGGTCTAGGCTGGTGCTTCCTAGAAGGGATGGAAGGTCAGCTGAGCATGGACCCAGGGAGCAAGGCCCAAAGCAATTTCAGGCAGTGCCAAACAGAAATCCAAGTATATTACAAGTGTTCAAAAGACTCTTGGGGGCCTGGAGAGATGATTAAGTGGTTAAGGACACTGATTGCTCTTCCAGAGGACCCAAACTAGATTTCCAGCACCACAGGCAGCTAATAACTGTCTGTAATTACAGTTCCAGGGGGCCTGATGCTATCTTGTACAGTGCCAAGGAAACATGGAGGCAAAATACCCACAAATATTACATATCTGTGTACACACACACACACACACACACACACACACACACACACACACACTTTTTAAAAAAGATTCAAAAAGATAAAAAGAAAAAGTGATAAGGAATGAGATAGTCTTTTTTTTTTTTAAAAAAAAGATTTATTTTATTATTTATTTATGTGTATGTGTGTATCTGCATGAGTACAAGTACTAGCAAAGGCCAGAAAAGGGCATCCAATTCCCAGAAACTAGAGTTATAGATGTTTATGAAATGGCACATGGGGGCAGAGGATTGAATCCAGGGCCTCTGCAAGAGCAGCCAGTGCTCTTAAACAAAGCTATCTCTCCTATGACCATCATGAGCAGGCAACTAGTACTTGATAGATGGCAACTTCACTTCCATAGTAAAAAATTGATGGACTGCTGAGGTATCTGGATGACCAGGGTGGAGAGAAGGACAGATAGGTAGATGATAGGAAGAGGGAATGGATGATTGACTAGGTGGGACTTTGGGTATGAGGATAGAAGATGAGCAAGTGTTGGATAAATGGGCTGCACAGGTCATTTGGGGGTAGATGAGTGAAAAGGTGGACGGCTGGTATTGTAATTTAAGAAAAGCATCATGCTAGAGAAAGATGCCATGTGACAGGGTTCAAGAAGAAGGGTTTTTTTTTTGGTTAGGGAAAAGGATCATAAAAAGGGGGAAGGGGAGGGAGGAGACAGGCCTCCAGGGAATAGGAGCAGCAGGAGAGGAGAGAGGAAAGAGAGGAGCATAGGAAGAGAGAGAGAAGGATGGGCAGGGCCATTTAAAAAGGGAACATAGTGAATATGCACAGGTGGTGCTCTTAGTGACTGCAGCTGAGGCATATTCTGTCAGAATCCCAACGACAGGCCAGTACAGGTGTCTGAATAGTAACAGCTGGGTTAAAGTATGAGTCACTTATCCATCTATCCCCAAATTGTACCACTGATCTAACTTACAGAAGTAGATCTATCTTGATATCATTCCTGAGGTATCTTAACTACAGCTTCTTCACCCATTCTAGACTGGTCTCCATCTATCCCACATCTAAACTTGCCATGCACAACACAGCCTTAGCCTCTGCCTAGAATGCCCTTTTCTTTCATCTCAGCTCCAACCCATCAATCACTTACAGCTCAGAGGCCCCTTCTTCAGCATTCCATGACTCCCCTTGCCACCAAACTCAGTCCATGCTTACCCTTGGGACTAAGGGCCAGAGATCCTAGTCGAGGGTCCAGTTGGAACATATCTGGTAAAGGCTGAGTTGGAGACTGGCTCAGAATGTGGAATCGAAGATCTGAGTTAGCTGTACCTGGTGCATCCCCATCAGAAGCCTCAAGGAAGAGGAAGGGGATCCCTGGGGGTGGGGATACAGTGTAAAGTATGGTAGGGACAGGGAGTATCCTGTACCTCCCCTCTCTTCTCAGAGCTTCCTTCTATGTTCAGCATTGTATCAGGGTTCTGGAGGTGAGCCTGTTTTTCATTCCATTTCTCAAACAGGCAAACTGAGACCCAAAGCAGATGGAACTGTTAAAGAAGTTGGAGGGTACAGAATGGAACAGACTTTGGAGGACAATGGGCCCTGCTGATTTGTCAATGGTACCTAACTGTCTCTTTACTGTCTGATGTCTCATCAGTGTCTATCTGACTTTACCACACATTGGTTGTCCTTGTCACTCACCAGGCCTGGTGCCCTGGCTCAGCTGAGCTCTGTAGATGGCCTGGGAGAATTGGGGTACCTGGTCATTCTCATCTTTTACATGCACAGTCACGAGCTGTGGACCCCACAAGACATGTCTATCCTTAGACTCCAAGGTGACCTGGCAAGAAGGGATAGTTAATCTCCAGTCCTGTCTTGTCTGCTCGCCCCTATACCTTACTCTGCCATACCTGGAGTTGGTACTCTGCCTTTTCCTCCCGGTCCAGGGTCTTTGTCACCATCAGAAAGCCAGAATCTGGATCCACAGCAAAGAGTTCTTGATCTGCTGTGCTTGAGTCCCCCTGATAACACAATCTGGCTTTCATCCCTCCCAAGGGGCAGTGGTAGCTAGGGCGTTAGAACAGAGGCAAAAGAGCTACAGGTGTGGGCTATTATCTCAACCCATGGGTAATAAACCCCTTAGGGGTCATATATCAGATATCCTGCATATCAAATATTTACATTGCAATTCGTAACAATAGCAAAATTGTAGTTATGAAGTAACAACAAAATAGTTTATTTGGTTGGGGGTCAGGACAACCTGAGGGACTATATTGAGGGGCTGAAGCATTAGGAAGGTTGAGAGCCACTGGGCTACAGGGTAACACCTTTACATAAGGCCCCATTTTATTTATTTATTTTTACTTTTTTATCTAAATTAGAAACAATCTTATTTTACATACCAGTCCCAGTTCTCTCTCCCTCCTGTCCTCCCATTCCCCCACCAACCTCCCAATCCACTCCTCTGAGAGGGTAAGGCCTTCCATGGGGGATCACCAAAGTCTGTCACATCATTTGGGGGAGGACTTAGGCCCTCCCCCGTGTATCTAGGCTATAGGCACTATTTTAAATATAGGGAAACTGAGTCTCAGAAGGAGCGGGCACCTGCCTAGAACCTTAAATCCAGTAAAGAAAGCTTCAAAGGCCTTCTTTTCCTTTTTAGACATGGTTTCACAATATGGCCTAGACTGGCATCAAGCTCTTCATCCTCTTGTCATGGCCCCTCCTGTGCTAGGGCTACAGGCACATGACATTACACTTTCTATTCTTTAACTCAAAGCTCTGCTCTCTTTGGGATTTAAATCTTGTTAGCTACTTACACTAATCCATCATTTAGAAAGTTATCTAAGGAGAGCCAGAGCAGGAAAAAGAACAGACCCTAGAGGTTGGAGAAGCATGATATCGAGGGTGATGGGAAGCCACCCTGTGTGCGCAGGCTCACCTTGATTATGTAAAAAGGGAAATTTCCACCATAGTTTTCAGGGACTTCCACATGCAGTTCTGCAGGCTGGGCCTGGGTGCTGAAAGCCTGTTGGAAATTCTCACCTTGTTCCACAGGCACTGGCAGGAAGAGGGAATTTCTGCCCCTTCCCCCAGCCTAACAGCTCTTAGCCCCATCCATCCTCTGGTCTTAGGCTTCCTGCTTCCACAGCAGGCCCATAGCTCTCACTCTGAACTCCGACTCCCACACTACTTTTGTGGGCTAGTGTGATGAGTCTGGGTGGGATTGGGGACAAGGGTGCTAACCGCCAAGGATGAGATCTGAAGGAAGAGGCAGGGCCCAGCTCACCTGAATAACAGAGAGGCAAAGCAGCCATAGCCAGGCAGCAATCATGGTCAAGGTGGGCCTGAGAGACATGAAAGGTGAGAATCTAGCCCAGAAAGTCAGGAAGAAGGGCTCTGTCCTATGCACATGTCCAGAGGGATCTCACTATAGACTAGTCTCTTCTCCCTGCAGTGGACTGTGGTTCTCTGTTGCAAATGTTCAGTTCCTTGGTCAGACCAAGTGAGGCCCCCAGGACCAACAATACTGCCTCTTGGCTCTTGCTATCACAGAGCACCATAGAAATTTTCACCTCCAAATCCCTTAACTTGCTGCTATAGCCTGCCCACCCCCCAGCAGCTCCTAAAGTGGTAGTCATTTAGCAGCCCACCAAATCACAGAAATTAGATCCTGGACAGACAACTGTCACTCCAGCAGTTCCATGTTTCAGGCAAGGCCTCAACAGCATGGCCTGGCCAAGGTCATAGAGGACTTGACCACAAGAGGAATCATTCTGGAACAGAGGACTTCTGGCTCAGGCCTTGGAGATTATCCCGTTTCCTACTACCACCCTTAGGGCCAGAACTCTGTCCTCACTTTATATTTTGCACGTAGCTTAGAATATGCAACATTATCTGCCCTCTGAAAGATGGATCCCTGAGAATTCTTACCTAAATATCTGAAGGATAGGGCAATGTCCCTACTCCCAATCTCAGCCCTGCACACCATAGCTCCCAGCCTCTCACCTACTGATGCCCCAAGTGTCTCCCTTGGTCCAGCAGCCAGGAGAGAGGGATCCTTCTTCAGGGAGCTCTGGCACGTTGGGCTAGGTGGGGCAGGGCAAAGGGGACACTTAAACAGGTAGGCGGTCTGGACACTCTTGCTTAGGAATGGAAAATGCCACTGAGTCCACAGCAGTAGGCCTGGCCCCGCCTAATCCCCCCAAGTTACTTATTGACTTTGGAAAGCTAGGACTGCTCAGCATCCGTGACTGCCAGCCCTAGGAGGTGGGCAGATCTTGGGCTGTCACTCCCACCTTGACACAGCCCAATGAGCACTTCTTGGCCCTCTGGGCTTGGACACAGCTTCTTTTTCTGTGGCTTCAGACTTGGCCCCAGTTCTCTGTGCAGTGGCATCTGTAGCTAGATCACTGCAGATACTGTTCCTTGTGCCTGGACTGCTTGTCCCACACTTCCTCACGGTGGTAAGTAGCTACTTATGCTTTAGCAAAAGGCACAAATAACCCCCTTTCTAGGAAAGCTTCAACCTTCCTAATGCTTCGACCCTTAAATACAGTTCCTCAAGTTATGCTGATCCATCCCCAAAAATATTTTCATAACTGTACAGCTACTTCCCTAACTGTAAATTCTGCCACTGTTATGAATAATAATATAGATATCTGATATGCAACCCCCATGAAATGGTTCTTTGACCCACAAAGGGGCTGTGACCCAGGTTAAGAACCACTATCTTATGCTAATAGGCTGGATTAGGACCATCTCTGGAAGTATCCCCATTCCATATCATGAACTGCCTCTACCAAAGCACAGAAGGCATCAGCTTGTCTCCCATCTATTAGCCGGTGAGTCCCTCTGGGCAGGACACCTGACCTTGTCTTGCCCCAAGTACTCTCAAGTGGCTTGTGGTACTAAGGACTGGGAGTGTAACCCAAAGAACAGGTGACCCTGAGTGGGTGTTAGGAGCTCAAGACCGTACATCAGTGACACCAGTGTTTGGGAACAGAAAACTGTGAGGTCCCCTGAAGCTCCCCAAACCCCACACTGGCTCCTGAACACTGACAAGGGTCCAGCACTGCACTGTCTCATGCCTTCAAGCAGAAGAGAAAAGACTGACTTAGCTCAGGTGACTTTGAGGGGGTTCCAGGGATGACCAGGGCCTCCTCACATCTCCCATAAGGCTCACCAAGGAGTCCCAGCAGAAGTTCTGTTTTCTGGGAGTCTCAAATGAGGGAGAGGGTAAGAAGATGCTGGCCTCCCACCTCTTACTGTCCTTCAATGTTTTGGGGTCCCCTGAGGACTTCTCATGGCGCATCTGGTTGGCTTCTTGGGATGGAAACCAGGCCAGGACAAACTGAGTATCTACTTTGGGGTCACTGAGGTACCCAGTCTGGACTAGTGCTGTATGTAGGGTTGTTGAAGGGGGCCCCACGCATATTGAGTGCTTACTGATCAGCACACAGAACTTCTCTGAGCATATACATTTGTTATTACACCCACTCCATTATGAAAAGGGGACTGTCCTTTTTCATACATTGGGGTACAAGGAGGCTAAGCAGTTTGCTCAGGGCTTGGGTTGCTCTTCAGGTTTGGGGACTTTTACCTACCTTGATAAGAGCAAGCTTTCACATACTTCAGTGTGTGTGGAAACAACAGAAACTTTGAGCAGTTAATACTGCTTGGGTGAGGATGCACGGGAGTCTCAGGGGTTCTTCGTGTACACACTGAGAAGCCGCCTTCAAATCTCTTTCTGATACTGAGTGAGGTGCAGCCAGAGTTATAACCATGTCTCAAGGGCTCCCAAGAGTTTGTGGAATGAAAAACAATGTGGGCTCTTGTCCCAGGCTGCCTCCAGGCTTCGGAAATTAACAGACCTATATAGCTGTTCCCCACTCAGCCACTTCCTATCCATCACCAAGTGGGATTGCTAGCTCCTGAAAACATGTTCAGGAGTCCTTATCCTGAACACACGCCAAGACCCTCAGTGGATGCCTGGGCCGTGGGATAATACCCAATCTTCTGTATACTGCATTTCTTCCAGTACTGGCCTTTTCACTTTCTGAAGCACTTCATAGCCTCTATTTGTCATATATTAATTGCCAGTGTTACTCTCTACAAAGGCTATCTGGTGACTAGCACTGTTATACTAGAAAGCCATTTTGATAACTGAGGTGACTTCTAGGTGACTAATAGGTGGGTAGCATATACAGCATGGATACTCCTGACAAAGGCTGACTCATATCCTGAGTGAGACAGAACTAGATGGCTTAAGATTTAATCACATTACTCAGATCATTATCTAATTTAAAATTCATGAATTGTTGGTTCCTGGTATTTTCCTTTTCATATTTTTAGACTGTAGCCAATCAATGGTAACTGAAACCATACACACAAAAGAAACTATAGGTAAGTGGAGGCTCCTACAGGTAAACTCCTGTGCTATCACCTGTATCAAGAAGGGTGAAGGAGGGGCTGAGAAGATGGCTTAGTTAATAAAGCATGGTGAGCTGAGTTCAGATTCCTAGGACCTATGTAAAAAGCCAGGTGACACTGTTGTAATCTCAGTACTGGGAAAGTGGAGACAGGGGAATCCATGGGGCTTGCTGGCTAGTTGGTTGCTATCCAGTTGCTAAGCTACAGTTTCGGTGAGAGACTCCATTTAAAGAACAAGGTAGAAGTGATGGGAAAGACACCTGACATCTGCCTTTAGCCTCCAAATACACGCTAGCCTGTGCACATGCACACACAGCCACAGCCACACTTAGAGAGACACACTCAGAAGGAGGGAGTGGAGGAGGGAGACAGAAAGAATCTTGAAGGAGAGCTGGCCTGGTAATCCCAGCTATACAGGAAACCAAGACACAGAATTTTTAAGTTCTAAGGCAGCCTGGGCAATTTAGAGACCTTGTCTGAAAATGAAAGGGCTGAGGATATAGCTAAGTGGTAGAGAACTTGCCTATAACACAAGAAGCTCCAGTCTCTGTTAAAAAAAATAATATAGGGAGAGTCATGTGCTCCACTTATAGGAGGGTCTGGATGTAGGCAGTGGATGGCACACAGGGACATATCCTACACAGATGTGAAATCTACATTTCCAAACAGGAGTTGTTCTTTCAAAAGAGGGACTAGTCAATTTATTAACATAGACACTCAGAGTACAGAATGCTGAGCCCCTGTAGGATAATGTCAGCCAGGAATTGGAGAAGCCATCAGTGCCTGAGTGTGCCTCCCTCAACACCTACTCTTAAACACCAGCCACCTTACCTCCCATCTCTGAAGTCTTCCCCTCCATGTCTTTACTTCAGCTGATTTCCACTCCTTGGGAGAGCCAGGGCAGAAATACTGCTGCAGAGCCTGAGCCCACAATCTTGCCAGGCTGTGAGATCCAATCAAACTGTGCTTCCTGGGGCAGCCTCAGTTTCCCTTTATGCATGGAGAGGCAATGGAATCTTCAGTCAGCCAATGCCAGGCCCCAGTGTGGAAGAGTCTAGATAATAGGCTGACTTCTGGGACATTTCTCCCTAACCACCATAGGCTTCCCACCTGTTCCCTCCATTGTGCAGGCCAAACATTAGGACCATCAAGACCACATACTAGGTCATGGGGGCTGGGAGCCCTTATCTCTCAATTTCAGCATCTTTTTCTGCTTTTGAAACTACCATGAAAGAAACATACTCAACAGCCCTGGCTTGTCAGGAAATAGTCTTTATTACAAAAATCTGCATGTAAACAAACAGCAACCATACTGAACAGCCTCACTCCAGGGCACACACCCCCCACTCGGAGAAAGGCAGAGTCCTGTCCAGGATCTGGGTTCAGGCTACTTGGTATGCATGTGGGCCTGCACATGCATCTCTGCGGGCCCAGGCCTTGCTGGCCTCTTGGAGTTGCCTCCTTGGTCAGAACTGTATGTCTGTCCATGACCATGAGACTGAGCACACACAGCTGACAGTTCTGAGAATCACAGAGCATGGGTTGGCCCTGAGGCATCAAGAGTGGTTGGTTGGGCCAGCCCCTCTACCCATGCACTTGGGCCTTAGAGAACAGAGAGGTCATGGCAGGACTTGGACTTGGCACGAAAGGCCATCTTGCGGCTGTTTCGAGCTACAATGCGGCCCAGAAAGCGTTTGGCCTTCTTGCCAAGGCTCTCGCGTCGCCGAGTACCAGCTTGCCGCCGGGCATTATCCTCTTTGCTGTCCCTTCGCAGGCGTATCTGGCGCACAACACCCTCAAACAGTGCCTGGACATTGTGATGCAGTGCTGCTGATGTCTCGATGAACTTGCAGTCGAAGACCACTGCGCAAGCCCGGCCCTCTGTGTGGTAGGGACAGACATGTGCCAGTAAACAAGGAGCAGAGTATGACATCTCAAACCCTGGCCATATCTGACAGCGATAACTCAAGAATTCTCTAGTAATGGAAGAAGAAACCTTAGATCCTTTTTTTTTTTTTTTAAGAGACACAAAGATCCCAGCTCCAAACATCGCTGGGTCACTAGTAGGCAGAATGTGCCTCCAAAGTTTATAGTGGCCCACAAAAATTACATTCATTTATTTAAAGCCCAGTGTTTAAAATATATTCTGTAGTAGTGGATGAAGGCAAGTGAAAACTATTCGACGACTGAGTATTTTAAGACTTGCTGTTATAATGAATGGCCTAATGGACTGGGCAAGGTCACCAAGTTTGAAGTACTACATGCCACAAAGGAGGATGCTGAAGCCTGATGAGGAAGAATGGTGGGGTCTAGAATCAGGCTCTGACCTCCTGATTCTCTATATGCTCTTCCATTTCCTCAGTCTCACTCTTGTCTCCTGTCAGGCATGAGCCTGAGGAACAGTTGAGGAGGGTGGTTGCATGTCTTAGTTCTCCTAGCAGATCTGGTTCTTACTTTCTCTTTGTTTTAGGCCTTTGGGAGCCTGATGGACCAGAAGCATCTCCCTACCTTCCAACACCAAGTTTTCTTACTGAACATTTTTAGCCACTGATGATCCCCAGGGACTCAAGCTGAGCCAAGACTAACTGGCCTACAGCCCAGCTAGGATCTCCCTCCCTTTCCTGACCTAATGCCTGCTTACCATCCACAGAGACTTCACGAGAGCGCACCAGGTCACTTTTGTTGCCCACGAGGATGATGGGCACATTGTCTGTTTGTCGTGCCCGCCGTAGCTGGACCCGAAGTTCGGATGCTTTCTCAAAGCTGCCCTTGTCTGTTATTGAGTACACAATGACGTATGCGTCTCCCATGGCCATGCAGTGGCCAGGCAGCCAACAGCTCCCATCCTGGAGAGGACACAAATATATACACATAACCCTGTAATTCCCAGCAAGACCCTTCCCCTTGCTTTCCCTCTTTCAGACTGAATCCTACCTGTTCCCAAATGTCATAGACCATGAGTGATGCCTCTTCTCCATCCACAGTAATAGAACGATCATATGTGTGCCCTAGGAAGGGAGCCAATAGCCAAGTTATCAGTTGCCTGGCTAAAGTTCCCAGTGTCCAGTTCTTCGGACCACACCTCTTGATAACTCTTTTCCACTAGCAGATGGTTGCTATGATCAAACAAAATGACAAGCCTGGGAGCTGGAGGACATGGGATGCCCCACCTCCCCTCTCTATGACCCCAAATTAGCAAAGTACTGGGTGTCCAGAGCTCCCTGCACTCCTGCTGCCCAGGTCCAGCGTGCATGTGATCACAGTGGCTGGAGTTAGCATAGTGGCTGTCTCCCACTGGAGATCGTGGGCGCCTAGCTTTCCTCTCCTGGAAATTTCTGATTTTGTTCCTGCCAGCTCTGGCAGGCAGGAATGTCCTGTCCTAAGCCGCAGAGAAGTCATACCCCACACTCAACTTCTATACCCTACCAAGGACTGGCACATGGGTAGGGAGAGGTTGGAAGCAGTTAAGTAGGGATGTGTGGTGGCCCTGCAGTTTCTCCATCTTGGGCATAGAAGTAACATGATTCTGAAATTCTTAAAATTCCACAGTGTTTGCTACTTTTAGTCTAGGTACCCTGCCTCCCAACTATCTTTCTCTAAACAGCTCAATTCTCTCACCTGCAGCTTCTGCATCAGGCCCGTCCTCTATACCACCAAAGATGCGAGCTAGAGCGCTCTTGCCCACACCAGGTGCCCCAAGCAGCAGCACCTTGTAAACGCCCTCCTCTGAGCTGCTGCCTCCTGAACTGAGCGAGTCGGAGGAACCTTCGGGCCAGTCTAGCCTCTGCCCCTGTGTCCGAGTTCCCGCTGCAGTTGCTGCTAGGGAGCCTGGGGCTATGGCAGCCTGAAGGTCTCGCTCATCCACCGGCATGCTCCTGCGGTGCAGTGGGGGTGCCGGGCCCCAGGGTGTGCTGCCTCGACGGCGGTCACGCTCCCTGCCCGCGCCACGGCTCCCTCCTGCTCCGCTGCCGCCATTCAGGGTCATTGTGTTGGATGCCGTCTAGGGAACCAGGAATCCGGATGGCAGCTCTGTCGCGGGAGCAGGCGGGACCCTGGAGTCAAGAAAGATGCTTAGGACGACGGACCTGCCAGAACCCATTGCCAGCCCCGAGGTCTCCATGTCTTAACCAACAACTCAGATGGACATGGGTCCCCATCCGTCCCCAGTCCAGACGGGGTGGTTCATCCCACTTGGTCAGGACACTCACCAACTCTCACAGACGCGATCAGGATTTGATCTGTACTCCAGCACAGCTCACCGGGGAATGAGATAGAATCCGCTCGCAGACCCCTGTTCAGAAAAACTGGGACCCCTTGTCGCTGTCAAAACTGCAGTCTTTTTCTCCTCTGCTACTTTAGCCCCTCAGCTGGCGCTGGGTCGCAGCCCTAGGGCAGCCTATTTAAACCTCCGCCAGCCTGGCTCCCGCCCTCACTCCTACCCCCACTCCCGCCCCCGCTCCCCAGTCCAGGTCCCAGGTCCACGCTGCTGCTGCTGCTGCGAGGCGGCTGACGCATCCATCCGCCCCCGGGAATCCCCCACCTCCCTTCTAGGACCTCAAACTCGCTAGGGAGGGGCAGGTAGCTGGGAAGAGGCGGTGCGTGGGGGAGGCGGGGGGGGGGGGGATGAGGGGGAGTGTTTGTTGAGGCGGGTGTAGAGGGCAGGCGGTGGAGGCGGATGCTTGGTCCAAAGGCTGCCAGTAGTGGGTAACTGAATCTGTGAAGTACACTCCCTTTGGAGAAATATTGACTGTCCCTTTAAGAATGAATTTTCCCTTCTTGTATTCAAACCAGGCCTGTTACCCAAGCCAGTACACTAGTTATGGGCTGGACACACTCAAAGCTCATGACACCCATTCCTACATGTATGGACCCTACCTAGCTCCAATTGAGAGTGTCCTAAACTGGCATTTCTGGTTTCAACACTAAGTCTTTCCTATTCCAGTCTTGTTCTGGGACTTATAGTCTCCCCAATGAGACTACTCTTCATACTGAAGGTTGGTATCATCCACGACTCCCTGGGCCCCTTAGAGAGTTATAGGGAGCCCACGTGTGTGTGTGTGTGTGTGTGTGTGTGTGTGTGTGTGTGTGTGTGTGTGTGTGTGTGCTCCTCTGTTAGGGAGCCCACGGGTGTGTGTGTGTGTGTGTGTGTGTGTGTGTGTGTGTGTGTGTGTGTGTGCTCCTCTGTTAGAGCCTTCTAGGTGGAGGTGTATGCTTGTCTTCTGGAGAGAAACTACAGAGCCAGAGAAAGGAAAACACAAACTCAAGTCCCCACCCTAACTCTAAGCATGCCAAGCAGCTGCCAGTAACTGCTAAAAATATCTAACCCTGGCCCTAGCCATTTTGTTTCTGGGCATGAGGTTGCCCAGAGTGGGGGAGATCCAGGCAGATTGTGGGGAAATGCTCAATGAGACAGCTCCTTTATAGTCTTTCTGTTCCTGAGCCCCATGCTGGGCCTTTTGCTCATAAACATCTCACCCAGAGAGGGGCATAAATGCAGGGTGTGGGCAAGAGTAGGGGAGTTTTCCTGCCCATGTCCCAGGCCCTCTGTTCTAAGACTTACTCCTTTCATTGCACTGATCTATATAAGTACTTGTGTGCCAGCCCCTTTTATCAACAGGAGAAATAGATGTAGTGAGTGCTATTACCACTGCCTCAGAGTTCACCTTTCTTAGACATTGGGTGAAAACTGGGATAATCTCAGAGGGAAGGAGAGGTGATTAGGTGTGCTGAGTGTCTAGTTCTGGGTCTGCCTCTCCAAGCTCAAAGTCCCCAGTCCTGAATATCATGACCTATTCCTTCCTTGCTCATCTCTAGAGTGATGAAGACACTGTGTGTGTGTGTGTCTGTGTCTGTCATCTGTCTCTGTGTATTAGTTGTGACGTACTTTGGGACAAGGACTTGATTTTAGACATTTGTGATGACTATGGTGGGGTTGGAAGGGCACCCGTTTGGGGCTCAGGTGACATCATACATAGATGGACCTTACTGGGCTGTAGCAGGTTGCCATGGAAACTTGAGCCAGACTTTCTGCTGCTGCATTAGTTTCCTTGGCAACACCTAAGAAGGCCTTGAATTGAAGAAACTGGCTAGGGGATAAGGTTAGGGGAGTTTATGATGCAGAGTCCTCTTGTTCTTAAGGCCCACAAAGTAAACAAAAGCTGAGCCAAGGCACCTGCTTATGTGTCTTTTCCATGAAGGAGGGATCTTGGAGGCCCGGGAAGCCCATGCTGTTTTTTGTTTCTTGGAGGAGGCTCCATGGGCCTCCAGCCTCTCCTTACAGGACAGAAGTTTCTAGAGTCAGGGCACCACTTCCCATCAGGAGACATACACTCTCATGATACACACATACAGTCTGGCTGGAAAGAACCCTGAGGTGTCCAAGACAGTGTCTGGCAGAGGAAGGGTGTTGGATAGCTGTAGACCTTCCCAGAAGGGGGCATACAGAGAAACAGGGATGACTTTCTCCTTTGGTAATCTGAGCTTTTGACCTCTCAACAGTGTATCTTCTTTGCCAAGGCAACGACATCCACACAGAGCCACTCAGACCCCAGGCATTCCTGTGGCTATGCCAACAGGCCAGAGATGATCATCACAAGCCTAGGTATAGCCAGGAGCCCATGATCCAATATCAGGACATGACCTTTAGATCATTTCCTGCTACACTCCTGCCATCTGGTCCTCTCAGCTCTCCCAGCTGCCCAGAAGAAACAAACTGAGGTTGGAACCAGCTGTTAGTACTTTCACCTTTGTTCATTTGTTTCAGATGAGCCTGTTTCCTCAGATGTAGACCAAGAATGATGTAGATAAGGTCATTGGCTCAATATGGAAATATGGAGTAGCATATTTGCTCAAAAGTGGTATATATTAACAGGCATTTTTATAGTCTCATCACCCTTGGTTGGATGGGGCAGGTTGAGTGAATCCATGGACTGTCTCTTGCTTTTGCTTCAATATCTCTAGGATGATGTTCTGTCCCAAGGAAGGTCAGAGATCTCAGGGACAATGCAGATAACTCTCCTCTGTTACCTAACCCCATCTCTTCTCTGTGGGGCCCTTCCCTCTCTCTCAGGTGACTAAATGTTGAAAAGAGCACTTGGCTGATGTGAGGGTCATCTCCATTGTTAGTTTGACTGTATTTAGGATTGTCATGGAAACTTCTGGGCATGTCTGTAGGTGTTTTCAGAAAGGGTTAACTGAATGAAGACAGGACCCATCTTGAATGCAAGTAGCATCATTTTGTGGACTGAGACCCAAGACTATAAAAAGGAGAAAGTGACCTGAGCACCAGCATTCATCTCACTTGGCTTCCCAACTGTTGGTGCAATGTGACCAGCTGCCTCACATGCTTGAAGCCATGCCTTCCTTACCACAGGATATATCCTCAAACTGCAAGCCAAAACAAACCCTTCTTTCCCTCAGTTGTTTCTTGTTATGTATTTTGTACAGCAATGAGACAAGGAACTAACACAGCTGATCATCAGCATCTCCAGCCCTCTTGCCTCAGGACCTCTGCTCTGTTCTGTGACTTCATTTATTTCACTGAGCTATACTAAGTAAATGTGTGCCAGATCCTTTTGTCAAGGGCAGGATGATGGGAGAAAATAAATGTAGCTGAGTGTGTTCCTGTGTGTCATCTAATCTCTGAGGCAATCTCATTTAGCTGTGATTTGTTATTCCCATTGTGTAGACATAGTAACCGAGGCTTGAGGGATCACAGTCCAGAAATAGCAGTTAGATATATGTGGTGGAAGATCTCAGAGATCTTAAACTTCACCCTCCTCCAGCCACTACTGTGCCTTCATAGCACAGCCAGGGTTCCAGAAAGTTCACTGGGAGCTAGTACAGTATTCACAGGTGGTGTCCTGCAGACAGCCACTGGCCAGGCACTGATGACTCAATAATGTCAAAGTGGGGCTAGAAAGATGGCTCAGCTGTTAAGAGTACTGGCTGTTATTCCTGAGGACCTGGGTTCAATTCCCAGTACCAACGTGGCAGCTCACAACTGTCTGTAACTCCAGTTCCAGGGTATCCTACACCCTAACAGACATATGTGCAAGCAAAATGCCAACACACACACACACACACACACACACACACACACACACAAAAAAAAAAAAAAAAAAAAAAAACTAAAAAAATGTCAAAGGGAATGAAATGGTAGCAGCTTGATGTCTTTCACTCCAGTGGCCTGGCCACAAAGAAAAGCCAGTCAGAGTGACTCAAAAGCACCTTCCTACTTTGAATATGGCTGAATATGAATACCATGGCCACTTCAGACAAATGGGGCTTGACATGCTGAGGTTCACATGTGGTGAGGTCCACAGCTTGGGAAGCATCTTTGGGGCTAATCACCCTGGTGGGTCACCCCATCTCACCAGTTCTTTCGCTGGTGAAAACGGTGGACCAATGTGTCTGGAAGATCATTAGAGATAGGCCAAGGGAGTTTCCATGTGCACAGAGCAGCCCCAGATTGCTATGACTATTCCCATGTGAACAGATGAGAAACTGAGTGACATGGGCCAATGGTCCATCTTCTTTGTCTTGGGTAATCACATCCTCCTAAGAATGAACTGAGAACAATAGGAGCTGCTGCAGTCTGGGATGGGCCTAGGCCTTTCTATTGGAGGAAGCAGCAACCCTTGCCAAGGGAGCAGTATTTTTATCTGTAGCTGGGAGTCTTTAGGATATTCTCCTAGATCACTCCTCACCTTCAAAGTGTAGATAAGGAAGAAAAGCAACCACCACATGGAGCAAGGTGATTTGCTGAGCTGGACATGGTGGCACAGGTGTACAATCCCAGCACACAGGACTAAGTCTGAAGCAGCCTGGGGTACACAGTGAGTTCAAAGCCAGCCTAGGCCACACAAACAGTGAGACCTTAACTCAAGGAGTCAAAACAAACAAACGAAGAAGCAAACAATTCGACAGTGTTCAAGGGCCCAGGCTCTCTGATGAGGACCCATTAGGACATCGCCCACAATTATGTCTGGGCTCCAGTAGAGGAGGGCATCCTATCAGAGACAGAAGCAGAAAATCCCAAGGCAGTCCTGGAAAGAGCTTCCAAATGGCTAAGACCTAAGACCAGTGGTCTCTCTTGAGATGACAAAGTGCACTCTGGGCATAGGGCCAACAAGAGGCAGAGGCCCAGACACAGCCTTTTTTATAGAGGTTCACTTCGCTTACCCATTACCTAGGGTGACACAAACTCCTGGAAGGATGGATGGTGATTCTCCAGGATCCTTTCAGTAGAGAAAATGAGTATTACTATTTTGATCTGGGGACTAGGCTAAGTATCACCATCAGTGGACAAATAGGTATCCTATCTGCAAGTTACACAGACCACTCCTGGGGAAACCCCTCAAACCTGAGCTCAGTTAGGCCTTTAGACTAACTTCCAGTGGACAAGGAAACAGCTCATGGTGGGACTTCTCTAAAATAACTCTCCTGGATTTTTTTTTTTTTTTTAAAAGAGGTTATGTCTAATGGGAGCTCTTCAGGATCTACTTGAAGCAGACTGTAACTCTGGCTGGTCTTAATCCTTTTTTTTTTTTTTTTTTTTTCTCTGCTATATACTCTGTAACAATGTGGCACTTCACCACAGGCCCCAAAACATCAGTACCAGCAGTAAGCCAAATCTTTTTTTTTTTAAGATTTATTTTTAAAAATTTGCCAGCATGTATATCTATGCATCATAGGCATGCCTCGTGTCTGCAGAAGCCAGAAGAGGGCCTCAGGTCCCCTGGAACTGGAGTTATGGATGCTTATGAGTCACCATGTGGATGCTAGTAATCAAACCTTGGTCCTCTGCAAGAGGAACAAGTACTTTCAACTGCTGAATCATCTGTGTAGGCCTCTCTTCTAAAAACAAAACAAAACAAAACAAAAACCCATGTTTTTTCTTTTATTTGTATGCATGTGTGTCTATCTTCCATATGGTGTGTTGAGTGCTTGTATAGGCAAGAAGAGGGTGCTAGATCCTCTGGAACTGGAGTTACAGGTGGTTCTGAGCTATCTGATATGGGTGCTGGGAACCAAACTCAGGCCTTCTGGAAGAACAGTACATGTTCTTAACTGCTGGCCATCTCCCCAGCCTCCAAACTTCCTCCCTTTATAAGTTACTTCATGTATGTAGTTATGGAAAACTGACTACCAGTGGGAAGGGGAGAGAAAAAATCTTAGAAGCTGGAGAGAACCAGACACAACATAGACTTTGGGAAAACACATATACGACTGGATATTGGATATTATTTTTTTGTTTTGTTTTGAGACAGTCTCATGTAAGCTCACTTTAAACTTACTACGTAGTTAAGGATGACCTGGAATAACAGGCATGCAGTACCATTCTCAGATCAGGCTTTTTATTTTTGGGGGGGGGGCAGATAAAGAACTGTGTTATACAGTTGTTTGTGGTGGTTTGAATGAGAATGACCCCTATAGGCTCATATATCTGAATACTTCATTTCCAGGTGGAACTGGCAAGAATTAGGAGTGGACTTGGAGGAGGAGGTGTGTCACTGGAGGTAGGCTGAAGTTTCAAGACTCCTACTATTCCCAATGTCCTTCTCTCTCTGACTCCAACTTGTGGACTAAGATGTGAGCTCTCAGCTGATCGCTGCCATGTCATTTCACTGCCATCATGGATTCTGACCTCTCAAACAGTAAGCCTCAAAATAAACATTTCTTTTGAGTTGCCTTAGCCATGGAGTCTTATAACAGCAACAGAAAAGAAACTAAGACATCAGACTTATATCAGTTTAGGATGTTTCTGTAGGTTCCTCTAGAAATAGTTCTATAAATACATACAAATAAGGCCAGTGTCACAACAGGTCAACTGAATCTACTGAGTTGAACCCATTGGTGGCTTGGCTATCCAGATATATTTATATATTTCTTAAAAAAAATTTGTTTTACATTTGCAACTTTGCTAACTGAAGCACTAGAAGAGCTAGAGAGACAGAGAGAGACAGAGAGAGATAGATTGATTTATTTTCATTTTTTTGAGCCAGGGTCTCTCTAGATAGCTTTAGTTATCCTGAAATTCTCTGTTTAGACCAGGCTGTCCTCAAAAAGCAGATTATCTGCTTGTCTCAGTCTCCCAAATGCTGGGACTAAAAGGGTACACCACAACACCCAACTTACTAATTTATTTTATGCATATGAATATTTGTCTGAATGTATGTGTACCGTGTGTGCCCCTTGTGTCTATAGAGGCCAGAAGAGGCCATTAGATCCTGGAACTGAAGTTACAGATGGTTGTGGGCCTCTATGTAGGTGCTAGGAACCTAAACCAGGTCCTCTGCAAGAGCAGTAGTGTTTTTAACTGCTGAGCCACCTTTCCAGCCCCACTGGGAGAAATCAAAAATGATGGGGCACCTCATGGGCCCATCCTTCATAGACATCACTATCCCCTCCACAACCCTGAATGACTCCAACAGGAAAGATGCTAAGGCATGCTGGGAAATGAACATAAATTAAGGGTTTATTACAAAATGTTAGTTTCTCATTGTCAGTGATTCAAGAAAACAAAGTCACAAGCCCTCCTTGGTGGAGCTGAGGCCAGGACACCTGTGTGCAGGCTGGTGGTCAAAAACCAGGCTCATGATCGGGCTGACAGACACTGATTAACGACCTCTAGCAGGTGGGTATTCTCCAGGGCAGCTGCCACTCGCTCCTTATCTGCAAGCTGTTTGTTCACTAGGTAGGAAAGAGAGGTAGAAAAATAGGGTTAAAGAAACGTTAGCCATGTTGCTAGCCTCAGTACAGATTATACCTCTACCAATAAAGTTCTCCTTTCACCTTCCCAGGGCTCCCTATCTTATTTGTCAGGAATACCCCATGCCTCCAGGGACTGCTTAGCCTGCCTCCAGTATTCCTGAAGCCTGACACAATGACATTGGGGAATATGGGAAGTTCATGGGAAGTAGGAGACTTAGCAGGCCAGTTTGGTCTAGGCTGTATCTGGCAATTTTTTTTTTTTTTTTATTCACTTAGACAGAACCCTAGTCCTAATTTTCCTTATAAATTGTTGTGGCAAAGGGGAAGTCTCACACAGTTTGGGGCCCTGGTGGTGGTGGGGGAATCAACATCCCCATCAGCTCACACTAACCTGCATGTTCTGAAGCGTGGGTCCCGGGTGTAATGTGCACATCCATCTGGGAGAAAGACAACCTGGGCCTGAGCACTTATTCATCCTTTTTTGATCCCTTCCCTCCAGACACCACCTCCACACCACCCTTTCTTCCAATCCTCTTGATTCTGGCACAGGTCCACCTGCAGTCAATCTACTTCTACCCAAGGACTTTGTCAGCTGCTATTGATTTAAAGGTCTGCCAGTGCCTCCATCAAACCCATCTACAGCTGCCCTTTCTGCCACGGTCCTCACTATTTTCTGGAGTATTTCCAGTATTCTTGTCACATCAGTTTGGTGTTTCCTCGCAGTTCGTCTCTGCGAGTTGGCATCCTTCCAGTCTCCACTCTGATGTCCCCTGTCTCCTCAGAAGTTGTTTCACCCTTAGGCTGGACTCCAACTGACCTTGAAACGCTGGGGAAGGGATCGAAGGAGCTTGACTTTGATAGAAAGGCCTATAAGCGTGGCCATGCTGCAGTGTGGAATGGTGGGCGTGAAAGCTACAGCCACTGTGCTCTCAGGGTCGCTAACCTGTGTTGGCAAGGGAGATTATAAAGATCATACGACCGCCCGTAGCACCGAAACCCTCTCTTTAATCTATTAATTTGGGCATTTAACTTTTTATGGGCTTCAGCTTTAACATCCATAAACTGGTAAAAGCAACCTCCCGCCCCAAGCTCCTCTTAGGTGCTTGTGAATGGTGAACGCCAGCCTCTAAAGCATAATAGAACCGTTTAAAGTACTTTGGACAAGCTATCACACTCTGACACGATAGGTGACTCACCTGAATCCGAACTTGTTCTACTACGTTTAATTCCTCTAGTGTCAGTGGATGTTCCGGGTCATTAATGGAGCGAATAAGATGTGCCAAGTGAAGGAAAAGGAACTCTTAAGTTCTGGCCCACTCAAAACCTCCGCAGACATGCCTATCCCGGACACCCCTCCACCACGGTGTTGCACACCACTTCTTCCCGGTACCCCAGGCCCCCACCATCCCGCCAGTTCCCAGCCGCGGCGGATATCGAAGATCTCGCGGGCGTCGATGCTGTCGGGCACCTGTTCGTCTTCCTCGCCCGCCGTCACTGGCCGCTCCCCCGAGCGCTCGTAGATGAGGGGGTTGGCGTTCTCTAGAAGCCCGGCGCGACCACCGCCGCCACCACCGCCGCCCACCATCCCGGAACCGCGGTTCCCAAAACCTCCGGGTGTTGTGTACTTCCGCCGCTACCGCGCACTTCCTGGGAATGAGTAGAGGGCGTGGTGTGACTACGGGGTCGCACAAGGGACATGCCAGGCTCTCGGGATTCGGCGGATAGTTTACAAGAAGCATTCTATTTGTCTTGCCTGCTACCCTGAGCCGGAAAAATGCTGGTAGTTCTAGCCAGGGTATCAGAAGAGACTCCCGCGGTTCTTGGCCGAGCGATCCTGCCGGGAGCTGGAGTGCAGAAGCCAACCGATTGATAAGGGCCCCTTGAGATTGAACCTCTACCACCCCCTTCAGGAGGCTAGGCCGAAAGGGCATTCGGATGCTCAAGCTCGCTCTCTGGCTATCTCGGAACCATAGATCCACAAAAGACATGCTCGCTTCTCCGAGCAGGGATTGGCAGGCACTAATGACATACTTTTTATGTACACAAGCGATCATGAACTTGAATTACACCGGGGAAGAAAGGCCTATGGGGGAGAGGTTTCATTGAAAACGTCATATTCACGTATGAGTTGGGGAGGGCCGATGTAGCCTTTCAGACCAGGGTCTAAAATAGATAAGATAGTGTAAACTTGAAGGTGGATCCTGTAAACTATGAATCCTGAAAGCAAAAATGATTTTTTTTTGGTAGTTTGATGTCTGGTTTCTTGAATTGTTTATATATTTTGGAGATCAGCTCCCTGTCAGATGTGGGGTTGGTGAAGATCTTTTGCCATTCTGTAGAGAGCCATTTTGTCTTGTTGACCATGCTCTTTGCTTTACAGAAGCTTCTCAGTTTTTAGGAGGTCCCATTTATTAGTTGTTGCTCTCAGTGTCTGTGCTACTGGTGTTCTATTTAGGAAATGGTCTCCTGTGCCTATGCATTCAAATGTATTTTCCGTGAGGTTCAGTGTGGCTGGATTTATATTGAGGTTTTTGATCCATCTGGACTTGAGTTTTGTGCATGGTGATAGATATGGATCTATTTGTATTCTTTGCTTATTGATAGCTAGTTATACAAGCACCATTTGTTGAACAAGCTTTCTTTTTTCCAAGTTATATTTTTAGCTTCTTTGTAAAAAAATAGGCATTCATAGGTATAGGTTGGTATCAGGGTCTTTGACTTGTTTCCACTGTTTCACCTGCCTGTTTTTATGCCAATACCAAACTGTTTTCATTACTATAGCTCTATAGTAGAGTTTGAAGTCAGGGATGGTGATGCTCCCAGATGATCCTTTATTGTACAGGATTGTTTTGGTTATCCTGTTTTTTTTTTTTTTTTTGTGTGTTTCCATATGAAATTGAGATTGTTCTTCCCAGGTCTGTGAAGAATTGTGCTGGGATTTTGATGGGGTTTGCATTGAGTCTGTAGATTACTTTTGGTAGGATTATCATTTTTACTATGTTGATTCTACCGATCCAAGAGCATGGGAGACCTTTCCATTTTCTGATGTCTTCTTTAATTTCTTTCTTTTAGAGACTTGAAGTTCTTGTTATATAGGTCTTTCATTTGTTTGGTTAAAGTTACCCCAAGATATTTTGTTATTTGTGGCTATTGTGAAGGGTGATGTTTTTCTGATTTCTTTCTCAGACTATTTATCATCTGTATATAGGAGGGCTACTTTATTTTTGAGTTAATCTTGTATTCTGCTACATTACTAAAGGTGTAATTGTCAGTTGTAGTAGTTCTCCGGTATAAGTTTTGGGGTCATTTATGTAAATTATCATAGCATAAGCAAATAGAGAGAATTTGACTTCTTTTCTAATATGTATCCCCCTGATCTCTTTTTTGTTGTCTTATTGCTCTGTCTGGGACTTTGAGTACTCTATGGATAGAGTGGACAGCCTTGTCTTGTTCCTGATTTCAGTGGAATTGCTTTGAGTTTCTCCATTTAGTTTGGTGTTGGCTGTTGTATTACTGTATATTGCCTTTATTATGTTTAGGTATGTCCCTTGTATCCCTATTCTCTCCAAGACCTTTATCATGAAGGGTGTTGAGTTTTGTTGGAGTCTTTTAAAGCATCTGATGAGATGGCCATTTGTGGTTTTTTGTTTGTTTGTTTGTTTGTTTATAAGGTGGATTACATTGATGGATTTTCATATGTTGAACCATCCCCTGCATCTCTGGGATGAATCTTACTTGGTCATGATGAATGATTTTTCTTATGTGTTTTTGGATTCTGTTTGCCAGTATTTTATTGAATATTTTTGCAGCTATGTTCATGAGGGAGATTAGTTGAGTCTTTTGTGTGGTATCAGGGTAACTTTAGCCTCATAAAAAGAGTTTGGCAATGTTCTTTCTGTTTCTATTGTGTGGAATAATTTAAGGAGTATTGGTATTAGACTTTCTTTGAGCATCTGGTAGAATTCTGCATTGAAACCATCTGGGCCTGGACTTATTTTTGATTGGGAGACTATTGATAGCTGTTTATATTTCCTTAGAAGTTATAGGTGTATTTAAGTTGTTTATCTGTTCTTGGTTTAATTTTGGTATATGGTACTTATCTAGAAAATTGTCCGTCTCCTAAAGTTTTCCAATTTTGTGAAATACAGGTTTTTGAAGAATGATCTGTGGTTCTCTGGATTTCCCCAGTATTTGTTGTTACATCCTCCTTTTTGTTTCTGATTTTGTTAATTTGGACAAGTCCTTTTTCATCCACTCCATTGAAGACCAACCACAGGATATTACAAAGTGAGCATTGCTCACCTTCGACACCAGAGGGCAGACAAAGATAAAGTTTTACAGGGCACCAAACAGCCTTTGAGCTGATACTTCTGCTGGAGACTGAACATATTGCTGGTTGATAGGCAAACATATTTACTTATTTATAAATTTAATTAAAATTTGTTTTTCATTTTATATTCCAACCCCAGTTTCCCCTCCCTACCCTTCTCCTGTCTCCCCACCTCTCACCATCTCACCCTATCCACTCCTCAGAGGGGATAAGGCTTCTTTTGGGGAGTCACCAAAGTCTGGCATACGAATTTGAGGCAGGGCCAATCCCTACCTCCAGAATCATGCTGGGCAAGGTATCCTGCCATAGGTAATGGGCTCCAAGAAGCCAGTTCCTGTACCCAGGATAAATTCTGGTCCCACTGCCAAGAACCCCCCCCCCCACATCAAGCCACATAACCATCACCCACATTCAGAGGGCCTAGTTCAGTCCCATGCTGGTTCCCTAGGTATCAGTCCAGAGTCTGTGAGTTACCAATAGCTTGGGTTGCCTGTCTCTTTGGTTTTCCCCATCATGATCTTGGTACCCTTGCTCATATGATCTCTCCTCCCTCTCTTCAACTGAACTCCATCTATTTAAGGAAAGCATATTTTAGCAAATAGGGCACATCATCAAGAGTGTTAGCAGGAGACTTTTTAGATTTCAGCAACAGTCTTATTTTTGTAGAGCTCTATTGTCATATGATAAGTATGCAGTCAAATTCACTCATTTACTTCCATAGCTTAGTATATTAGAGTAAATGTATGAGGCATGTACCACACCCACTTCAGGTATGAGAATATTTATTTTCTGACTAAACAACAAATGTTTCTCTATGTTCCTTTTCATTAATCATTGACCTGAACCCTGCTCTCTGGCAACCATCTGACTGCTTTCTGGAGCTGAAGATTGGAAATGAAATCTAATTCAGGAACATCAGGGCTTGTCTACCCTAGCACATAAAGGAATCATTTGTGAAAGGTCCTGTTGATGGGAGATGTCATTCTGTATATGTTTCTCATACTGGTTTAATGAATAAAGCACTGTTGGCCAATAGGAAAGAAAGATAGGTGAGACTAGGAGACAAGGAGGAAAGAGGAAGTAGTAAGAAGGAGAGCCAAGATGGAGAGTCGGGAGAAAGCAGTATGCCGGCCAGCTCCTGGGTAAGAGAAATACATAGATCAGCAGAAATGGGTTAATACTTAAGACAGAGCTAGCCGATAAGAAACATTACCTGGCCAACAGAATTATATCAAATACAGAGTCTCAGTGTGTTATTTGGGGCTGGCGTGTCGGCGGCGGGACAAGACTGGTGGCGGGAGGAAAAACCATACTCGTTACAAATGGCGCCCACGTGGCTAATAAGAACTTCCACTTAAAAGTTAACAAAAGCTTAAAAAAGGGTTTTAGAAACAAAAGAACAAAGACTAACAAGGTTTCTTGGTAGCAGCATTTTTCTCAGTTGGACTCTGCTTTGCCAGAGACAAGCAGATTGCGCGGCTCCTTTAAGGGAAGGTTCCTGACTTAGCATAAGAAGGGGGGTGGGGACCAGCACGGCTTTTAAGAAGCACTGCTAACAATTTATTGGTGTGTACGAGAGCATGCAATGGCAGTGACCACATCTCCAAGCCGGCAGCATGAGGCTGGATGGCAGTGCAGACCAAGGCAGTAAGCATAGCTCTCACTGCTGGCGGTAAAATAGCCGCCTCCATGTTTGATAAACTGCCGCAGAAACAACTATGAATTTCATTTTAGCAATGTTGTTTACCAGATAAAGACTTGTGGCCAGACAAAGATAAAGATTTACAGTAAAGACAAATTCATATTAAGAAAAACCTCTAAAGGTTTACAGTGTGTTTTAAAATATACGTAGGCTTGGGAGAGAAAAGAAATAAAATGGTTTTAAAAAGAGAGTGAGGAGCTGGGTGTGGTGGCATACGCCTTTAATCCCAGCATTTGGGAGACAGAGGCAAGCAAATCTCTTGTGATTTCAAAGTAAACCTGGTATGCAGAGTGAATTCCAGGACAGATAAAAGTTACACAGAGAAACCCTGTCTCAAAAAATGAAAAAATAGAAGAAAGAGTGTAATAATAAAGCCACGTAAAAATGAAAAGCTCAGAGAGAATCTGTATACTGTATGGCATTATATTGTCTTTATATCGTTTGACTGCTGAGGAAACAACTGTTAAAGGAAATACTGCTGGATTAATTCAATTTATATATTTTAAAAATGCTTTGACTCCAAAATTTAAGTTCAAGGACAAGTTACTGGGGAAAAGGATTTCTATTTTTGTTTCCACAGAAAATGAAAAGCTGTGGATTCCTTCCAGACTAATATGGTTTGATCAAGCCAGACCCCCTGAAACAGAGTTCCAGGTGATCCTACATTCAAAACAGCTGAACAAAGCAGCCTTACAGACTACAGCCAGGATTTCTGCATCTTCTTAGAATCCCCCAATGACAGCGCCCCTTACCAGCAGGAAGTAGTTTGGAAAGAACAATGCCCAAATTCCCAAATATTATTTATAAATGTTTGTTTTCATTTATATGGGGTTGGTTATAAATGGTTAGTGATCACAACCAATATCTTTTTAAAGGTAAAAAAGGGATTATGGTATAGATATGAGTACTTTGTTTTTGAATGGATTTTCATTTACTGATACAATTTAAGGTCAATTTTGTGATATGCATAGTATATGCATGTAATGTATAATGTAGTACAGATTATAGATAATTACCTATGATAGTCAAAGCTTAGAGTTAAGTTAGCTAGGTTTTCAAGATACACAGAGATGTATTTGAGATAGATAGGCATTCTTCAAACCTTTCAAAGACCTACAGAATATGGCATTTAAAATGGTTTAGGGTTTTCGTGACAGTGAGACATATTTGCTCTTGGCAATACCACCTGCACCAGAAAGGAAGATGGACATTGAAGAAACTCGTCATGGAGTTTGCTTCCAATATGGCAAGACTAGCCATTTGGACAAGATACTGCTCTTGTCTGGACTGTTTGACTTTATGCTATATAAACTGGACATGCAGGACCCACAGAAAGGTGACTGCTGATTCAAGATGGACATTGCTGTAAAATTCCTGCTTCATGGAAGAGTCTGCCAGACAGTCTGCAGGACACAGAGGAAAGTGACTGACAAACTGCCAATACAAGAAGACAGTTTAAAGTTTCCTGCTTTGCTGAAGAGTCTGCCAAACACACTATGGCCTATGGGCTGAAGATGGAAGATTACAAAAGAACTTCGGGTGACCAGGCAGTGAGTTGTCTCTGTCATTTCTAGATTTTATATACTATCCTTCTGTGGTCTTTGAAGGAGTTGAAGACAGATAGTTATGGTTATAGTTTTCCTTAGTTAGGTTTAAAGATAAGTTACATATAGGACTTTAGATTCACAAATATAGGATAGATGATAGAATAGTTTCTTTTAGTCTTGCTAAATGTTAATGGACTACATATTGTTAACTGTGATTCTTACTTGATAACTGTTGTGTTATATATTTTGCTATGTTAAGGTTAAAACCCTTCTTTTTTTAGACAGAAAAGAGGAGATGATGGGAGATGTTATTCTGTATATGTTTCTCATACTGGTTTAATGAATAAAGCACTGTTGGCCAATAGGAAAGAAAGATAGGTGGGACTAGGAGACAAGGAGGAAAGAGGAAGTAGTAAGAAGGAGAGCCAAGATGGAGAGTCGGGAGAAAGCAGTATGCCGGCCAGCTCCCGGGTAAGAGAAATACATAGATCAGCAGAAATGGGTTAATACTTAAGACAGAGCTAGCCGATAAGAAACAAGTACCTGGCCAACATAATTATATCAAATACAGAGTCTCAGTGTGTTATTTGGGGCTGGCGCGGTGGCAGGACAAGACTAGGCAGCGGGCAGAAAAACCGTACTCCTTATATCCTGTCACTGAGCATGATGTCTTTGAGATACAAATGGCATTTTCCTTTGATTTTGAGTGGGCACACCACCTTGCACCCACTCGCCTGTTGATGCCCATCTGAGTGAATTCTGGTCTGGTCTATTTTAATCAAGCTGTCATGCATATCTTCAAATGAGACTTTAGCTGGGCATGGTGGCACACGCCTTTAATCCCATCACTCAGGGGATAGAGGCAGGTGGATCTGTGAGTTTGGGCCAGCCTGACTGAGTCTACAGAGTGAGTTTTCAAAGAGCCAGAGCAAACAAACCAAACCCATGACTTGGTGTGATGACATTCACTTGTTTCCTCAGGCTAAAGTCCCGAGAGTAGAATTGTTGAGTCATAAAACAAATATGTTTAACTTTCAGAGAAAATATGTAGTTGACTTCCTCTATCACCATAATCATTTTACTTCCCCTCTAAGCATATGTAGTTGTATCAGTTGCTCCATGTCTTTGCTAACACATTTAGTTATGGGTCATAATCTGATTATATCTAATTGGTGTGTAGTGGTGTCTCATTTCAGATGCTCCCCTGATCTTTACTCCCTTACCAACTTCCACAATTTCCTCATATACAGAAACTTAGTAGCGAGACCCTCCATTACACATTTTCTATGGTCTTTGCCATCATTGATGCAGAGCCTTGGAATGACAGGGTAGTAAGTATCAGAGTGCGTGTGAATGCTCCTCTAGCTTGGTGCAGGTGCCCAGGATTCAGAAGATTACCATGATGTCCGTAACTAATGAAACTAGTTCTATGAATCTGAGCTTGGAGGAGCTAAAGACCTTCAGCCTCCTCTCGTCAGCTGCTCCTTCAATCCGGGAATTGAGAGTAGAGAGAGCATTTCCTCTAGACAGGAGCTGGGAGCACAGAGTGGTCTGAAGAGGGGACAGCTAATTGAGAGCAGGGTGACAAGACAAGCACTGATTGTACTATACCAGAAAAATGACCAGAAAACTGCCTCAGAACAAATCTTTCTGTGTTGTTTTGTGGGTTCCATAGATGTCTGGGGACTGGAAAATGGAGCCAAGGCCAGTTCTTAGGTGGCCGTAAAGTCTTTCTGAGATTGAGCCTTATGATACTACCTTTGGGGAAATCAGGATGGGCTAGGCAGGAGCTCCTGATTCTATACTCTCAGATGTAGTTTGCCAAGGTTCGCCATGCTTCTGAAACTTCTGCTCAAGGACCTGTATTCCAACCTTAATTCAGGCCCTGAGAGCCTAGACTGTTCTCAGTATTAGAGCTTGTGGGTAACTAACTGAGAAAGTGATAGAAGCTGTCCACCAGGGTAGCTACAGTAAAGAGGCAAAGTGAATAAGCTATGGTGGTAGAGTTGCAGTGTGTTTCAATGATAGTCAAGGCACAACAGGGAAGGGTACATGCAGACTCTAACTAAGATCATTGTTGGACCCTGAACCCACGTGGACTCAGGAAACTGTAAGTCCTAAAAGCAGGGGTTGTTTTCAGGGTGGTGGGCTTGTGCGTGCGGTTCCCCTTTACTCAGTTCACATTTCCTCAAGTTTTAGTCTGTTCTCCATCTGTGACATCCTGAGTATGCATCTATTCAGGAAAGCCCCTAGCTTCTCCAGTTACAGATTTCTGCTCCCTCCTCCTTACCCCATTCATTCATTTAAGTATGTGCCTGCTTAATACACCTGAAAATGGAGACTCCAGATTTGGAGAGAGGGCTTCAGAATTCCTGCTCTGCCTCCCAAAGGAACTGAAGGAAGAGCAGGAACAGGAGGCAGCTTTGCCTTACTTGCTGCTCTTGGTTGCCACTATGTGGCACAGTCTGTAGAGTTTAAGGACTTTGACCTGTCCTTTGCTGCCCCACTGTACTTACTCTCTTTGCTTCCAAGTTTCTGCCTGGGCAAGGTTCATATATTTGTGACATTAACGTGAGGTCAATCGCACAGCAGCAGACTCAGGACTGGGATGTAATCATGCTAGCAGACAGACTTCCCCGGATGGCTGAATTCTGTGACCTGTGGGCTTCTGCTTCTCTTCTGTGTGCATGGTAAGACTATCTGGAGAGGGAATGGGGGGCCCAAGTCTTGGCTGTCAAAACTTGATAAGAGTTATTGTCTGAGACTGCAGGAGTAAAAGTACCAGGGAGGAAGGAGCCAGTGGAGATGGCCGTATGGGAAATGTGCATCTCCTAGTGCCCTGCAAAAGCCCACAGGCTAGTCCCCCTATGAAACAAGGGGTCTGTAGCCCCAGGGGACCTCCAATACTGAGGGGCTGTGATGGGCTCTCAGTTATGTTGGATCTAAAGGTCAGGGGACAGGGGAATAGAGGGGACATTTCCTCTCTATGTGACTGAAACTGTAGCTGCTACTGACTTGGATAATAACAGTATAGCTTCATGCTGCCGAAGAATATGGATGTTCCACTCTCAGAATAGAGAAATGCCAAGGCCCTCTCAAAAGGCCCTGCATGAGGCACTGGCGACCACTAAGGTATGCAGAAGGTCCCAGTCCTACACCTGAACTGGGAAAACCTGGGTTCCCTTCCCCATGCACCTCGCCTGGGGCTTGGTTTCCAGGGCAACTAGCATGTGCTTTGGGCATGTCAACAGTTTTCAGGTCCATATCAGAGCTGAGTCAGGAAGGCACTGTGATTGGGGTGTGTGTGTGCAGCCCTAGATGCCCCTACCACAAATCTTTCTAGTGTGCACTCTGGTGACCTCTAGCCAGGCCTCCCCACTGAGGAGGGCACATTCACCTCACCCTGGGTCTCTTGCCTGTTGTTGCTAGGGTTTTCAGAGGTTACCAGCACCTTCTAGACAGGAAGTTCTGCCATATTTACTCATGGCTGTTCTTCTAAATGTTGTTTGTTTGAATGCCTGGGTTCAGAATCACTGGCAACTGTAAGAGTAGAAAGAATTGTGTCTCACCCCCTTCTATACCTCCCAGGCCTGGCTCATCCACAGGGACACAAATGACATAGTCTTACATATAGTACCTAGGATTACTCAAGAAGAAATGTGTGATCTGGGTGTAGCCACAAACAACTGCAAATTTAACACTCAGAAGGCTGGGCCAGGAGGATCTCCGACTGCAAAACTGATCTGGGCTACCAGGCAAGACCTTGTGTCAAGAAAATAAAAAAACAAAACAAAAAAGGAAGCAGAAAATGAAATTTCTTCAGCTATGTTTGATTTTACCTGTTGATCAGAAACTCTGTCCCCCTTCTCGGTTATGGTTTACAGCTTCTGGTGGGAAGGACAGTTTACCAGATTTCATATGAACTTTATAGAGAGCTTTTCTGTGAGGATAAAACATTGTGCATGTAGCTAGGCTACATGGGGTAATTTTCCATGTGACTCCTATAGACCCTATACTGTATCACATATAGTTGATGGAAAGGAGACTCTGCCATTGACACATATGTGGCCCAGTGCTGCAAGCTCATAGGGCTGAATGAGTCCCATGGTTCCTAAATGAGTCTGGTCAATGGACTAGACCTGACAGTACCTCAGTGAAGACTGTAACAGGCAGGGAATATGTAAAACCTGTGTTTTCAGCCCAGGGTCTTTTGATGAGGTTGACAAGAGGGTAGAAAGGATGGAGCAACAGAAGTGACTGATTGGACAGGATAAGCCAGATGATACCTCTTTATTTACAGGACAGGATTCATCCAGCCCCATCAGGAACACACATACTGGACAGGTACAGGGCAGCCTTGTCTACTTGGAGGACATCAACATGGGAGTCCACACCTTCCTGGGAATTCCCTTTGCCAAGCCACCTGTAGGACATCTGCGGTTTGCTCCTCCTGAGCCCCCTGAGCCGTGGAGTGGTGTGAGGGATGGAACATCTCACCCAGCCATGTAAGCTCTTCTGGGGTCTAGTAGACTTCAGGCCCTGGAGTGGGCTAGCGTGCTGAGCTATCTATCATCCAGGCTGCAGTGCTTCCTACTTCATAGTCCCATATCCAGTTCCCTTTTTCACAGAGTAGAGGGATTCCCACACACATTTCTCCAGTGGATTCAGAATGGAACAACCTGCGCCAGTCCCCGGCTTCAGTGCTTTGCACCCATAAGGAACTAGCCTTGGGACTGCAGAAAGGAGCACCATGGTACATTTGTTGTGAGAGTTAGGTTGTGTCATGTGTCTCTGATACAAGGGGAAATGTCTCTGGGAGGAGATTAGGCTCCACCACTTAACCAGAAGAACTCCTGGGTTTAATAGCAGAGAATGAAGAATCCTAAACAGTGAAGCAGTAGTCTCCAAAGGACCATAACCTCCAGTCACTATGTCAACCCATATGGGCCAGATGCCATTTGACAAGGAATAAGTGTATATGCTGACAACTAGGAAGCCTGTGGGAGAGATGAAGGACCCTAGAAATTCTGACTTTAGGTGAAGGAGGTCCTATTATCTTGGGGGAAACTAATCATACTCATTTATGCAATAGCTCTGTAGGGGCAATTCACCTGTTCCAGGTCTTAATGGGGGCAGGGAAAAGTGGTAAAAGTGTCAAAACCCATGCTCAATGGCTACCATGGAGACATGCAGGGCCCTCAATTTCCTGGCATCCCAACAGGTAGATTCCAAATCTCTATCTGAAGGACTGGGCTCCATCACAGCTTCCACAGAGCCTGAGGCCTTTATCTGTGTTGGAGGGGTTAAGTTTATTAATTTATTATTTTGTGTATTTGGGTGTTTTGCTGTGTGTTTATCTGTGCTTTGTGTCATTCAGTGCCCTCAGATCCCCTGAGACTGTGGTTACAGAGGTTGTGAGCTCTTGTGTCAGTGCTGGGGATCGAACTCAGGTCCTCCAGAAGAGCAGCGAAGGCTCATAACCACTGAGTTATCACTCCAGCCCCAATAGGGACTTTAGAACATGAGTTCATATTCCCAGAAGGTAGTTGTTTTTTGTTTTTGTTTTTCAGTAAATGTACACAGGTTCTTGCTTTGACTACTGCTTAGTCCTTAGAATAATCACTTGTTTACTATTGTTGACAGGTGTCTACAGAGTACCACTGAAATGAGTGCATTGTTAGAGACCCTGTTCAAAAGAACCCCACCTCTTCTTTCTATGTCTGAAGACTGCCTGTACCTCAGCATCTACTCACCTGTTCATGCCTCTGAGGGCTCCAACCTGCCTGTGAGTATCATCAGGGTGGCCAACTAGGGTAGGAAGGACATTTCATCTGAAGGAATATAGAAGGACTAAGATCAGTCTGGGCTTTGCTTCAGTAGAGATCCTGATGTTATGTTCAAGAATGCCTTCTTGCTTACCGTAGGAATTTAACTCATGGGCTTAGGAACAGAAACCCCTGAAGGCACTGACAAGTTAGAGTCTGTAACTTAATGAATTCAGGACTTGTGCTCAGAAAAACCACACAGATTTCCAAGAGATGAACTTTGGGATTATCTAAGTCCTAAAAAATTGAGTCTTCTGTTTGGCTAATAAGTATGGTGGAGAGGGCACTTGTTCTGTTTTCATGCAATCACGAAGGACATGTCCGGACACTTTTTTTTTTTTTTTTCACCTCAAAGCGGCTCCTGGAGTGTTGGAGACAGACTTTGTACACAATGCAGAATTAAGGGTTGAGAGACTTTTCTTCCTAATGGAATTTGGATTCTTCACCAGATTATGGCAGCTGGAATCTGTCTATATGGGCAGCTTCAGAGCCAAAGCAATGAATTCTAGATGACAGGTGCCATTTGGGCAGGATAAGAGAAATGATCTATTATTTTATTTTATATTTTTTTTTACCAGGTGATGGTATGGATCCATGGTGGTGGACTGGTTATGGGCATGGCTTCTTTGTATGATGGATCGAAGCTAGCAGCCATTGAGGACATTGTGGTGGTCACTATCCAGTACCGCCTGGGTGTCCTGGGTTACTTCAGGTGAGCCCAGGGCTGGGCAGGGGGTGGAACAGAAATAGGACAACCCTGTGATTCCTATTCCTGCCACTTTTCAGCACTGCAGATGAGCATGCCAGAGGCAACTGGGGTTACCTGGACCAAGTTGCCGCCCTACGCTGGGTCCAGCAGAATATTGTCCACTTTGGAGGCAACCCTGACCGGGTCACTATTTTTGGCGAGTCAGCAGGTGGCATAAGTGTGTCTTCACTTGTTATGTCTCCCATGTCTCAAGGACTCTTCCATGGTGCCATTATACAGAGTGGAGTGGCCATAATGCCTGGTCTCATCTCCCACTCTGCTGAAGTGGTCTACACTGTGAGTTCTTTCAATTCTCCCCACCCTGGTCCCCTATCCCAGCCCTCACTCTCAGAGCTCCTGGTTCTGTCTGCTCTGTGATGGCAATAAACATCATAGAGGTAAATGGGAACTCCCTTCATCTTTCTCCTTGTGAAGGCTTCAAGGGTCAAAATGCATACTCCTCTGCTCTACATAAGCTGAGTGTTTTCTGTGCCCCAACAGTTGTACCTAGTAGCTTCCATTGTGTTCAGAACCATAGGAGCAGGAACATTAGCTCCCTTGTCTGTCTCATATCAACACTGGGGAAGTAGGAACAATTGCATTCCTGCTGCAATCCACACACTTTACCCCATGTAATTTTTGGGGTATTCACACTAGCCAGGATTATTAAGAAAACATTTCTCCCTGCCTGGAAGGATGGACAGGTTGCTGCTTATGCTCTGTACAGATGGTGGCCAACCTGTCTGGATGTAATCAGATGGACTCAGAGGCCCTGGTGGGCTGCCTGAGAGGCAAGAGTGAAGAGGAGCTTCTGGCTATTACCAAGGTTTGATTGCATGGTGTTAGTGTCTAGGAAGGGGTACAGTAGGGAGTGGAAGGGAAAACCCTTTTTACTCAGGGACAATTATCCCAATGCACATGGCTTGATGCCCTTTGATGCCCTTGTAGCTATCAATGCAACATGGACACAAGTTCAACTAAACTAAATGTGTATAAACATTATGGGATTATTTGACATCAGAAATTATCTGGGCCATGAACTTGACCCCTCACCTTGAGTGCTCCTTAGGTCTTCAAGATCATCCCTGCTGTGGTAGATGGGGAATTCTTTCCCAGACACCCTGAGGAGCTGTTGGTCTCTGCTGATTTTCGACCTGTCCCCAGCATCATAGGTGTCACCAATGATGAGTATAGCTGGGACATCCCAATGGTAGGTCCCAGATACAACTCCTTGATTAACTGAGGAATGCATTGGATGGAGAGCGGGCTTAGAGCTCCACAGCCCCACCTATATCCTATTTCAAAATCAGCTTGAACCTTTCTATCCTCTTCTCAGTACATGAGCAACATTGATACTGGAAAAAAATGGACAGAGAGGCCATTCAGGCTGGTCTACAGAGCATACGAACACAACTGGTAAGATCCTTAATGTTGTGGGCCAATGAAAATGGAGTTTCTGGCTATCTGCCAATGCCAAGAACCACTTGAGCAAATAATGGAGTCTACTTCTGCTTGGGGATGGGGCCACCCTCAAGTTTGTTCATCCCAGATCCTTCTCTTTTTACCTGAGGATATTGCTTCCTGGTGCTGAAGTTTTCCTCACCCATCTTTTCTGGATCTCTCTGAACTAGATGTTGTCTCCTGATTTTACTGACATGCTGGTACAAGAATACTTGGGAGACACCGAAGATCCTGCGACTCTCCAAGTACAGTTCCAGGAGATGATAGCAGACTTGATGTTTGTTATCCCTGGCGTGCAAGTAGCACGTGCTCAGAGTGAATAAGTCTATAAGGATGCCTCTGGGTTGGGACTCTAGCTAGTGGTAGAACACTTGCTTCATATGCATAATGCCACATGTTTAATTTCTGGTATTGTTACAAAGAAAAAGGAGGCCTGATTCCTCTGAGATGTCTCAGAGTTGTGGGTCTAAGGACAGCCCTCTGTTGTCTAGATCCCTGTCTATGCCTTTATTTGTTCTCTGGTCCCAGGCTTCTGAGGGCTCTTACTTCAGTGAATCCTTATGGCTAGTGTAAGAGCATGGTACCTTTTTCAGGCACAGATGAGGAAAATGAGGTAATGATGCTCTACAGCTTCCTCAAACTACTTACAGTCATGGTTTAACCAAGGCCTTTCCAAAGGTTCATGCTTCAGCCTTGGAGTCCACACTCCCTAAACTCCCAGCCACTGTGATTCCAGACAACTTTAGGCCAAGGTATCTTACACAAAAGATGAGGCAGAACAGGTCCAGGTAAAAGGCTACTGTGTTACGATGTGTCCACACTTCCAGGTTCTCTTGCCCCTGTCTACTTCTATGAGTTCCAGCACCCGACCAACTTCTTCAAAGGTATCAGGCCACCCCATGTGAAGGCTGACCATGGTGATGATATTTTCTATGTCTTTGGATCATCCTACTGGGGTAGCAAATGTGAGTCTTCCCTTTGTTCCATGCATAGGATGGGGACTCAGGTGAGAGATGACTGATCTCACTGTCCAGCTGAAGAAAATGAAGCTTGTGGAGAGCCTTTCACAGCCAACTTGTAGCTCAAAATGTTATACTATGATTGGACTCCAAATCCTTTCCAGTCCAGACTGTACTTTCTGTCCCTGTCCCTGCCCTAATGGTGGTGTCAGGCCTGGTATCAGAGAGGGCCAATTAAAGCCAGGATGTTTCCTTAAATGACTATGCCAATGCAAAGAAAGGGCCTCTGGACTAAGAATAAGCTGGGGATTGTAGTGGTAGATTCAGTTAGAGGCCGGGGCAAGTGAGGGAAGGGTGGGAAATAGAAGAATGTGGATCTAGGCAGGTAGGGCAATGTGCACCAGAGTTAGGCTATAGCTGAGGTCGAGAATGTAGCAGCTGCATGGGGTGATTCAGACCTGGACCTTTGTCTTCCCCATGGCTACAGTTGACTTCACTGAGGAGGAGGAACTCCTGAGCAGGAGGATAATGAAGTATTGGGCCAACTTTGCAAGACATGGGTAAGAAGCTATGCTCCTCTGAATTTCCCAGGTCCTCCTCCTGTTTGGGGTAGCCTCATGAACATACACAGATTCTTTATCGCATGATAGGTTATTCCTCAGGGTCAGGTTTCTCCTACACAGTAGTTCCATCTGAGTGTCAGTCAATAGTCACTTTCCTGTGACCTGGGGTGTGTGTGGCCAAACTGTTCTAGTTTTGTGTACATGAGCCTGCTATAGAAAGAAAGGGAAAAACATCCCTTGCCTCTTATGGAGTGACTCTACTGGGAGTTTCTTTTTTGCCTTTATCATGAGACCGTCCTTCTGTGTCCTTATACTTCTGGCCTGCTTCACTCACTATATTGACCCAAACTAAGGGATCATGTCTTGGCACAGCATAACTAATAGTCATCCTCACCCTGCCCCACTGTGAGGGTGTGTTCACAGGAATCCCAACAGCATGGACCTGCCCTACTGGCCTATATTTAACCGGGATGAACAGTACCTGCAGCTGGACATCCAACCTACTGTCAGCCATGCTCTGAAGGCAAACAGGATGCAGTTCTGGACCGAAACCCTGCCCCAGAAGATCCAGGAGCTGAAGGATGTTGAGAACAAGCACACAGAGCTATAGCATGTTATGCACAATAATGGGGTGTCCTGTTTAGAACTGGAGTCAACCTAAGGTGCCCACACACTCAGAAGACAAGGGTGACTCCATCTTTCAGTATTCATGTATCCCCTCTCCATATATCTGTTCACCTAACACTTTATTATGTCACTGGTACCCTGTTTGTCTGGGTCATGTATTGATTCACATATTCAATAAATGCTCTTTTGACAGTGTGTGTTGTGTGAGCCCCAGTGGATGCCAGCCTTCCTTTGTACCCTAGTGGACTTGCATCTTTTCCTCTCTTCTTTACCTCATCTTTTCCCAAACCCTCTTCCTCCTTTTTCACAAATCCTAAATTTCTTCAAATGAATCAGAAGCTCTGGACAATTTTGAACACACCAGATGTGGGTGGATATTAAAACCCCATATCTATCTCTCAATGAGTCCCTATCCATTATCTATGTCTTGATTATAACCTGATTGGTAACAGCACTGGTGCATTATTATATTCAAGATGCCATGAGAAAATCATAAGTTGCTAGTTGAGTGTTATGACAGATGTGTGGCCTCATGCTAGCAAGACTGAGGCAGAGCATCCAATGAATGCAAAAAATGCAAGAGTAACTTATTGTAAATATGAACACTATAAATATATAGAATGAATATGCAGATGAATATGCAGATCATTGTGTAATTAAGGATGTATGTATCTTAAACATGACTTACAAACAACAGAAATTTGTTCCCAGTGTTGGTGCTCATGGCGTGCAGGGTTAAGAGTGCCAGCCATGTGGTAAGGGCTCACTCTCTGACTCAAAGATTGCTCCATGTATCTTCCTTGGGTAAAACAGACAAACAATGATGCTAATAGCCTGGCCACTGCCTAGTGGACCCAATCTTACTATCATGACATTGGATATCAGGTTGCAAAATAAAGTATGAACCACAAAAACATTCAGAATATAGCATCTAAGATCCCTACATCAGCCAACAAGGTTGCCAACAACTGAAAACCTTGCTATCAATTGTCTTCATAGATTGTCACCTGTGATTGATGCTGTAACAATCCATTTATTTATCGATTTCTGTTCTCAAATAATGAATAGAACTTTTTTTTAAAGTGAGAAACATGTCTAGGCATGTCTATTTGCACTTTGATCCTGGAACAGTTTGTGTGTGTGTGTGAAGAAGAACCACTTTAGTTCCTTGCTGTCTGCTTACATCAAGGTTTGTTCTTATTCCAAGGGCTCTACAGATACAGTGAGACCCTACTTGCATGATCATAGCACAGATCTGTGAAGATATGTGACTAGGGGTTGTATAGATATGGGTGTGAGATGTCCAGCAGAAGAAATTGTTTCCATGATAATTACATCGAGGGCCCTTTGGCCTTTCACAGTACTCGAAAACCCCTTGCTTCCTTCTGGATCCCATACTCTGCTTGGTCCTCTAGTTTATTATTTTTTAGTCTCAATTTAATGCTGTCCCTAGATCTTGCTTTTAGTCCTCCAATAAAAACTCTCTCCCATATATCACCACATAGTGCCAAACTGCACTTAATCTACCTCTGTATTCCCATAAAACATTTCTCTCTGTCATCAAGCAGCTACCCTTTGTATCAGACTCTGAGGCTGCCATAGCTCCTTGCCTTTGAGCAATTTACCTTCGAGCTCTTCCAGGCTGGCCAAGTCCCTCTTGGTTCCTCCAGTGCACTGGAGATCACACATAGGCTAGTATGGGAGTAATAATTCTTTGCACTAATCACTCCTATTGCAAAGAGTTTTCCTCCCCCAGGTCTTTTTTTAATTGATTTTTATTTAAATTAAAAAACAATCCTATTTTACCTACCAATCCCAATTTCCTCTCCCTCCCATACTCCCCATCCCCAAGCAGCTCCCCAATCCTCCCATCCCCTATCCACTCCCCAGAGAGAGTGAGGACTCTGATAGGGGAAGAAATAGAGGAAAAGACCAAGCAAAAATGCAAGAAATGAATAAATCTCTTAAAGTAAGGAAAGCCAAGAAAAAAACAAAACAAAACAAAAACAAAAACAAAACATCCAATCAAATAGATGAAGGAAACAATTCAAACAGTTCAAGACTTGAACTGAAATAGCGACAATAAAGAAAACTCAAACTGAGGAAATGCTGGAAATAGAAAAACTGGGTAAATGATCAGGAACTACAGATGCAAGCATAATCAACAAAACACAAGAGATCGAAGAGAGAATCTCAGGCGCTGAAGATAAACTAGAAGAAATAGATGCATCAACCAAAGAAAGTCTTAAATCCAACAAATCCTTACCACAAAACATTCAGGAAATGTGGGACACCATGAAAAAGCCAAACCTAAGAATAATAGGCATAGACGAAGGTGAAGAAGCCCAGCTCAAAGGTGCAGAAAACATATTCAACTAAATCATTGAAGAAAACTTACCCAATCTGAAAAAGGACATGACCATGAAAGTACAACAAGCTTACTGAACACCAAATAGACTGGTCACCCCCCCAAAAAAGTTCCCTTGCCACATAATAATCAAAACACCTATCATACAGAATAAAGAAAGAATATTAATGGCACCGAAGGAAAAAGGACAGGTAACATATAAAGGCAGACCTATCAAAATTACACCTGACTTGTCCATAGAAACTCTCAAGGCTAAAAGGTCCTGGACAGATGTTCTACAAATACTAAGAGTTCACGGATGCCAGCCCAGGCTACTATACCCAGCAAAACTCTCAATCACTATAGATGGAGAAAACAAGATATTCAGTGAGAAAGCCAAATTTTCATAATACATATCCACAAATCCAGCCCCACAGAAAGTTCTGGAGGGGAAAACTCCAACCCAAGAAAGTTAACTACGCTCACAAAGACATAGGCAATAGATGAACCCACTTCACCAGAACCCAAAAGAAAAAGTGGGGCAAATATACTCACAATACCACCACCACCAACAAATTTAAAACAAGCAAGAATTAACAATCAATGGTCCTTACTTTCCTTCAACATTAATGATCTTAACTCGTCTATAAAAAGACAGGCTATCTATTTTTGGCGAGTCACCAGGTGGCACAAGTTTGTCTTCACTTGTTGTGTCCCCCATGTCCAAAGGACTCTTCCATGGAGCCATTATGCAGAGTTGAGTGGCCCTGCTGCCTGACCTTATCTCTGAGAAGTCCTAGGTGGTCTACACAGTGAGTGCCCTCCCAGCGCCAGCCCCCTACTTTGCCATCTCAGTCCTTGCTTCTGGTTCTCTGTTAATCTGTTAATTGAGGAAAACAAGGATCATGGGAAATTGCTTCCTTCCAGTAATTTCTGAAATTCATAAAACTTAGAATCAATCCTCTCTGCTTTTATGTGTGCTGAATAAATTATATGACAGCGAAGCTATGCACAATGGCTTCTACCATTATCAAAAAAAATTTCCTCATGGTTTCCTAGTTTGTTTCTTACTGCTGTGATAAAGACCATGAGTAAAAACTACTTGGGAAGAAAAAAGGTTTATTTCCAGAATACTGTTCATAGTCCATCTTGAAGGGAAGTCAGAGTGGACACTCAGAGATGTTCCTGGAGAACTAAACAGAGGGCAGGGAGGGAACACTGCTTACTGAACCCATGGCTTCCTCTGTTTGCTTTCTTACACAGACCAAGACAACTGTCAATGGTGGCACTACCTGTAGTGGAATGGGCCCTTCTGCATCAGTCAGGAAAATTCCTGGAGTCACCTATGAGCCAATAAGATACATTTTCTTAGTTCAAGTCCCTCTTTCATGATTACCCTGGCTTGTATCAAGTAGACATAAAATATCTAAGTGGGTCACATGGATTAAGGGAAAGGGTCAGCTAATATAAACATTTGCTGTGAAAGTGTGTGGTCCCAAGTTCAAATCCCCACAGCTCAAATAAGGCTAGAGGTGGTAATATGTTTCAGTAAACCCAGTGCTTCTATGGACACATGGGAAGTAGAGACAATAGAGGTCCCTGAAATGTTATAGTTCAGGTGAGCTGGTGTGGACAAAGAACACAAGGGGTAAAGTAGCAAGAGACACTCAAGTATGTTCACTGACCTTCATAGGCAAAATATGACACACCATACCTATTGTCACACATGAATACCATACACAAAAACCAAAACAAAACAAATATGCAAATATCCCTTTCCCAGCTGTTACCACTGAAAATGTGAATAATTCCCTTTAAGTTCTTTCATACACACCAAACAGTAGGGTGTGGTATTTAGAGACAATGATAACTGATTGAAATCAAGAAAAACTCTGCTCCCTGATGGGACAGATGAGCAAACCAGTGCTGTTCCTTTTACAGACAGTGGCCAATGTATCAGGATGTGAAGCCAAGGACTCAGAGGCCCTGGTACACTGCCTATGAGACAAGACTGAAGCAGAGATTCTGGCTATCAATCAGGTTGGGAGAATTATGTGGATTGGAGGACCTGGTCATTAGGATGTGGGGTTGCCAGTACTTACTACTCAAACTAGTTACTGGTCTTCATGGTTTGGTGTCCTTTTAATGCTTTGTGCAGAGATAACAAATAGGTGAATTTTGATGTCCACTTTCTTCTGGAGTGAGCATAGCATCTTGGGATGATATAGGAAATGGGGAAATAGTGTGGGTGTTCTGTTCTATATTCTACTCTGTTCTGATAGTTGGCATCAGAATATTTATGTGATTCTTCTTTATCATTGACTCCTAACACCCCATAGGTCTTCACTATGGTCCCTGGTGTGGTGGATGGGATGCTCCTACCTAGGCATCCTCGGGAACTGTTGGCCTCTGTGGATTTTCACCCTGTCCCCAGCATCATTGGTATTGACAGTGATGAGTGTGGTTGGGGAGTTCTCTTAGTGTAAAGCCACGTTCTAAGCCCCCTGTATGCCTAAACTGAAATTGTGGGTGGTGGGAAATCAGAGACACTTTTATCTAGATCCAACCCATCCTATACTTAAGACTCTCCTCTACTTCCTAGTACATGGGCCTTGATCATGTCATAAAGAACATAACCAGAGAGACCCTGCCAGCTTTTCTGAAGAGCAGAGCAGCACACATGGTGAGAGACCTTGGTTCTTGTCCTGATAGAATTATTACTAGTATTATATACTATTATTACTGATTATCTTAGAAAAACCATTAATAATCATTATTATAGTTATTCCCATACACTCTTCAGATATCATGGCCAGAAAAAAAAAAAGAATGTGTATGTGTGTGTTTCTGTGTGGGCTTATCCAAAATTTGTACCTTTCCCCTACACCATGTCTCATCCCTGGCTACATTCCTTACTAGGAGGCTTGTACCTACCTACATAAGGGCCTGTCCTACATCTCTCTTCCTGATTCCTCCTGGTGTAGATGCTGCCTCCTGAGTGTAGTGACCTGCTAATGGACAAGTACATGGGGGACATTGAGGACCCTCAGACCCTCCAAGCACAGTTCAGAGAGTTGATGGGGGACTTCATGTTTGTGATCCCTGCACTCCAAGTAGCACATTTTCAGTGTGAGTGCATCTGTAATAAGACCAAGTGCAGATGGAGGCACTTATTGTTGTGGGTCCCAGTTGATCTCTGTAGTGTGTGGACCCTGACACATGTCTTGATCATGTCTCTGATACCATAATTCTTAAGCCATTTACGTAAATACTTATGTCTAGTGGAAAAGAGTGATATCCAAGTCCAGAGGAGGAAATATGTAAGTTACTCTTGGGGATCTTGTCAAAACTACTCATCTGGGATTGCCAGGGTCACTATTAAAAAGTAGGTTTTTTCATAGACAACACTCCAGTCTGGAACTTACCGCTCCACTGTGATTCCAGATAACTTTAGAGCAAAGTTTCTTGTCACCAATGTTAGGTGGGAAAGCTCCCATGTGAGAAATCAACATGTCAATATGTGTTCTCACTCTCAGGTTCCCGTGCTCCCGTCTACTTCTATGAGCTCCAGCACCAGCCCAGCTTCATTAAGCATAAGCATGTCAGGCCATCCCATGTGGGGGCTGACCATGGTGATCATGTTAACTTTGTCTTTGCTTTGATTTCTGGGGTGTGAAAGGTGAGTCTTCCTAGTTTTCCTTGAGCTGAATGGAGTCCCTGATGTGTTCCTGAGAAATTAGTGAACTCTTGGGACAATTCAGGAAGCTGAGGCTCTAGGAGAGAACAGGATCAAGTCATAACCATTTCTGAGCTAATAAAGATAAAATAAAATAAAACAAAATTGTAACACGGTTAGAAAATGAACCTTTCCTAGTTTAGCTTGTGCTAAAAAGAATGAGAGCACACTGGGGTAGGGGTGAACCTGAGAAAATTCAAGTAGAGTCTTGTGTAAGAGTATGGAACCCAGCATCTTGGATGGATGCTGGGTTCTGAGTGCTGAGGGAAGAGTGTGTACACCAGGTTCAGGTTCAGGCTGTTGTTGCTATAGAAGAACATGAGTTGGATCTACACCAGGTGGTTCAGGACTTTGACCCTTGTCTCCTTCTGTCTGCAGTTGACTTCACTGAGGAGGAGGAAGCTGCTGAACAAGAGGGATGATGAAGTACTGGGCCAACTTTGCAAGACATAGGTGGGAACATGCCCCTTCCTCAACCTTCTATGGTTTTGTCTGCATCCAGGGCCAGGGCTCTCATGTGTCCTGGGGCCTTATTTATGCCAGCACAGGTATACTTAGACAGATACCTTCTAGCTTTCAGTTACTGCTCATCCTGCAGAGATCTGGTGGGTGAGTCACAGTATTATGGTTCTGTTCTTTAGATTTTCTCTTTGAGAGGGAGACAGAAAACTTCCCTTGTTTCATATGGACACTAGTGCATGACACTTATATTCTATATCAGTACACCAGTCTTTCTGTATCCTCAGGACCTTGGCCTTCTTGTTTATTACTCTGACACAAATCAAGGGATCAGGTCTTGCATGAGGCTGACCTCATCCTTTCCTGTTGGTGGCATCTCCACAGGAACCCCAACAGTGAGGATCTACCCTACTGGCCTGAGTTGGTCCATGATGAGCCGTACCTGAAGCTGAATGTTCAGCCTGCTGTGGGTCAATCCCTGAAGATGAGAAAGCTGCAGTTCTGAACCAAGATTCTGCCCCAGAAAATCCAGGAGCTAGAGCAGGCCTAGGACAAGCATGGAGAGCTTTAGTGCTAGTTACAGGAAGGTGTCTGTGGTTAAGGGCAGATTTGGTCAACCAGAGGTTTCAAAGTCTGCTTATTTATTTTTACTTTTGCAACCCTTACACAACATTTCTACTCTCAGCATTTGTCCTTTCAGTCATGTATGACACACCCTCTGTGTGTTACTCATTCTTCTGTACACTCAATAAATGGTCCCACTACCATATGAATGTGTGTTCCTCCCATTTTCTTTAATACTTCACTCTTTTAGGTTCTGTCCTTCCTTCCACCCTCCCTCCTTTGGCCATCTTTTCCCCATCCTCTCTCATCTTCAAGCCTCAGACCCCCCCTTCAAATGACTCAGAAGCTTCAGGCACTGTTGATTATAGTAAAAACACATGTCTTCTCTCTCAGCGAGTTTATGGTTTCACATATTTCTAAGTTGCCAGTAGAAAAATCTGATTTTCCCAAGCTGTATTGCCTTCTTATGTTCACATTGCTGTTCCTAATAGATAATAAACTACAAACTGGACTCAGTGTCTGTGGCCTCCCCTCTTTGCAGGCTGAGACAGGAGGATTGCATAAACTCAGGGCGAGATAACAAGACCCACACATCAGAAACAAAATAAAAATCCATGAACCTCAGTATCTTACAAGCAGTAACAAATGTACAGTTTTGTAGATTGAGAAATCCTTGCTCAAGACACCCACTGATCTGCTGTGAGGCGAGAAGCAGGTATTTTGGCTAGAGTTCTTGTGCCCTCTGCTGGTAGAATGTGTAAACAATGGCAGTTCAAGGACAACATTAGGTCCCTGCTTGAACTGGCAGCAGGGAAGATTTTTCTGTTAGTGACACTGACCATGCAGGTTGTTTCCATTCTCTATGTATTTATTGACCTTAATACTGCTAGCTTGTCTCTGCTTTTTCAGTTCTGTATACACATACTAAACTTCCAATAGGGAGTTAAAATATGTTTTAGACTTTTAATAATTATCCCATTTTTAGTAGCTTAGTATGAATTGTTTTATGCAACTCTGATCGATCTTAGGGGTCGTGGTATGCTAGGGTAAGTACTCTACCTATGACATATACCCTCAGACTAGTGTGGGTTGTTTAAATGTAATTGGTCTTGTTTAGATGTATGATTAGTAAGTCTGAGGAAATTCTCAAGGCATGAACCTGCTACCACATCAGATTTAGAACAACCCTCCCCAACCCACCCAAGGATCTCCTCAGGCCCTTGGTATCAGTCGTACCTTTAGCCTGGTTTCAAAGTAACCACAACATTACTCTGTCTTGTTATATTGGTGCTTGTCTGGAATCTTAAAATAAATAGACTGTTTGTGACTGAATGTCACTTTGCATAATATTTTTGTTTTTACTGTAGAATTTTTTGGGGAATAGTATTTTTATGTGTGTGACTTTTGTTTATGCTGCATTGTTCAACTCCTGAAGCTGTGTTACTGTAGCTGTCTAAAACACCCAAGGTCTAATAAAGAGCTGAATGCCCAATACCAAGGCAGGAGCAAGGATAGGCAGGGCTGGCAGGCAGAGAGGATAAACAGAAGGTGAAACAATGAAGGAGGAGCAGGAAGCGAACAGGAGAGGAGGACATCAGGGGCCAGCCACCCAGCCGGCCACGGAGTGAGAGTGAAAGATAAAAACTTACAAAGAAAAGGTAGATGGGTCAATTTATGGATAATAAAAGCTGGCTAGAAACAAGCCAAGCTAAGCCTGGACATTCCTAAGTTAAAAAAAAAGGTAAAATAGTTAAAAACAAACAAAACAAAAAATATTTTAAACAATATAAAGGCACCAAATGGGGCACTAATTTGTTGTTTTTTCTTTTTTAAATTGTTGCTACCTTTTAAGCAATGACTATCATATTCAGGAATTGCCACTCTGCTGCCACCAGCAGTGCCGAGGAATTCTGTTCCCTCAGTAATTGACCCTTTCAAAGGAAACTTATTTAAACCTCTGTCCTGCTAAAGAACTCAAGATTCAGGGGCTGAGGTAGAATCCTCCTTCCCAGAGAGACTGAATAGCAAGCAGCTCACCTCTTCATGCCTCCTAAGAAGTCCTCCTGCTTTTTTCTCCCCATTCCATATAAACCTTTCTCCACCTGGCTCCTCCCTACAACTTCCTGTCAGCTAGTTGCTGACTCAGCCTCTTTACCACAGGTGAATTTATTTAATCAAACACATCTTTGCATCTCTACCAATAGGGATAGAATTAACAATGCCCCACGCCTAGTGTGAACCAGGCAGTGAGAGACAATGCTTTAGCAGCAGCCAGCACAGCAGCACACCAGCAGAGAGAACTATCTCTCTGCTCATGCTAATTTCCTGGGCTACCAGTTTGTGCTGCACATTAGTTTAAAAGTAGTAAATTTCTCTAATTGAAAGGGGAAAAACATCTCTGTTCTATTTCTAGTGTTTTATTATGTAATGTTTAACCTTTTTAAATGTTTTTATAATTTTCATTTAATTTTTTTCTCTATTTTACATCCCAGTTCCCTCTATCTCCTGTCCTCCCATGCCCGCCACAGATTCCCCCCATTTCATCCCCCATCTACTCCCCAGGGAAGGTATTTATGAGTAGGTTTTTCCTGCTGGTCTTGTCCCATTAAGAAGTACCAGAGCCTCCAATAATACACTGAGACTCTGTATTAGATATAAAGCTGTAGGCCAGTTACTTGTTTCTTATTGGTTAGCTCTGTCTTAATTATTAACCCATTTCTATTAATCTAAGTATTTCCACATGGTCTTATCTTACCACAGAAAGAGAGGGGCTGGTATTCTTCTCTCTATCCTCCATCTTGGATCTCCTCCTATTCCTCTCTCCTCCTAGTCCCGCCTATCTTGCTTTACTATTGGCCAACAGTGCTTTATTCATTAACCAATAAGAGAAACATATTTACAGAATGACATCTCCCATCATCTTCTTTTTTCTGTCTAAAATAAAAGAAGGGTTTTAACATTACCATAGCAAAATGTATAACACAACAATTATCAAATAAGAACCACAGTTAACAATATTTAGTCCATTAACATTTAGCAAGGTTTAAAGAAAATATTTAATCATATCTATTCTATCTTTGTGAGTCTGAAGTCCTATATGTAACTTATCTTTAATCATAACTAAAGAAATCTATAACCATAAC